>NW_026935326.1:0-6500 GCF_032062105.1 Saccostrea cuccullata | reverse complement strand
TCCTGTTCTAAATTAAAATAGATCTTTTGAACAAATGCGATTCAGCATGTGCTACTTTCCTTGGGCTTTGTGAATGGAAACTTTTGAACTTCGGCATCATATTTTTTTTGTCATCCACTAAGAATCATCGCAAATCCCAGAAAGTAACACCTTACCGTTTTCAAATAAAATTTGGAACGGTACCGCCTATCTTATGGTTAAAAAGTCAATTTCTATTTCTTGTTGTGTTCCTACGTCTCAGCCTCGCTTCGTCATGATGTAAAAGGACGATAACTCTTCCGAAAAAACTAAGGTTTGCAATTTCGCAATGAAAGGTTAAATAATAACTGCGCCTGCGATAACGGCGCATATCCAGCAGACTGCGCTGGGATATGCAGAAATATTACTGCATAACATTGACTTCTTACCTAGTTACTCACTAACCATGTGAACACAGTTAATAGTCAAGAGCATTATATACGGAACGCCGTCACTGCCTTATAGCAGAACACTACACTTACATTGTGTCAACTTTTCATTACATTATGTCAACACTTTGTGACATTTACTTACAGTACTATATGCATTGAGTCAACTTTCCATTATATTATGTCAACTCTTTACGACATTTACACACACTACTTTTGCGTTATGTCAACTTTCCATTACATTATGTTAAGTCTTTATGACATTTACACACAAATCTATTGCGTTATGTCAACTTTCCATTACATTATGTCTTTATGGCATTTAATTGCACTTCAATTACATTGCGCCAATCTTCCATTACATTATATCAGCTCTTTATGACATTAAGTCAAATCAATTTTACGTGTGTGAAGATGTTTTTATATAATTTCAACTCATTATTAGATTATGTGCACTCTCTACTAATTTGTCTAAGTAGTTCATTACATGATGTGAATTTAACTTTAATTCAATATCAAGTCGCTATAACTCGATATCAGAATTTCATTACATGATGGAAAAAAATTGTCACATGTGGCCAATTCTTTACTATATTGTGTCATCAATATGCTACATGACGACAGGAATCTATTACATGATGTCAATTTTCCCTTACTTTTTGACAAATCATTATGTTATGCCATTGTATTTTTACAATGTGTCTAAAATGCTTAAGCCTCTTGTCATTATATCTTTAAATATTTCAACAATTTCGTTTTGTGTTTTGGATATTTCATGCACATATATTAAACATGCAAATAATTTAAATTAAACATATCAAATATTAAATTAAACACAAGACTAAATTAATCCTTAATTAAATATCAGGTTAAATTTATAAATAGGATCATGTTCCCATGGAATCTTTTCTGACGATTGTTTTTTTTTAACGTCAATATTCAATGGCCGTTTAATAATTTAATAATTAATCATTTTGTTAAGTCCGAATCTTCTGATCTAACTACAAAACACTGTCCTAAGCTTTTTATCAGTCTTTGACTCTCCTTTAAAAAAGTGTAAACACATCGTATTTCATACCTGCACTGGTGGGTCGGTGGGGAGAGGGGAGGGATCCCGCCCTCCCCTCTTTAGTGACCAAAATATGCATGAAATTAATCAATAGATTTTACTTTGTAGGAAATAGCATTAAGCTTAGTTTTATATAAAGTATAATTAAAATAAGTTGAAACGCTTTATAAAAAAATCTAAAGCCTGAGAGCTTCCGGGCTTTCACCCCCTGGTCCCCAGCTTAGACACCATATCGTCCCCCTACAGCTACTCTTTTCAAGAACCCAATTAAGATCGCCACTGATATAAGCCCATGTTTACTAGGGCATTTTCAATTAATTTAAGTGAGGGACTGGTAGATTTTTGTAACAGAATTCTGGTCCTGGAATGGTTGAAAAATGACTAATTCCAGTGACGTTGCATCGTTTTTGAAAGTTTGGGGGGAGGGGGGGGGTCAGTCAGAAAAAAAAAATCCATACTGGAAAGTCCTATTTCGGGTGAAAGGGGAGAGGGGGGGGGGTACAACTTCGATCAGTCAGAAAAAAAATTCAAAATATACTACATTACCCTTATACTTCAGCAAAAAGTGGGGCTGAATTTCATTGAACATTTTCTATGATAAAGTTATGTCGGAAAAAAGAGGAAGTTAGACCCCCTCCCCCCTCATATAATGTGTCTGTAATTCGTCCTACTTAATCAGGACACCCCCCCCCCCCCCCGTGAAAGCACGATTATCAACTTTGACATAATGTAAGTGTATTTTGCAGCACGTAGTGAACATTTGTAATCAACATGATGAAGAATTAACACAATGTAAAGATAGTTTTAAATCACATAAGAAAGAGTTAACATATCCTTATTAAATATCCACATAAAGGAATGGAGTTTTGACATAATGTAATAAAGTGTTGACATAATATGGAACGCCGGGACTGTCTCCATAATAGATGTTCACATTATGTTATAGACCTTTTTACATCACGTAATGAAGCACTGACATAAAGGTAAGATGTATTCACCTCACATTGTGATGACCTCGGCGTAAAATAAAGATACATTAACATCACGTAATAATGATTTGTTATAATAGAAATATACACTCACATAAGGGAATGGACTTTGACTTAACGTATTGATAAATTTAATCATAGAACACATGTAAAACGAAATTAACTTGACGTAATGCAATTTTGACCTCATATATTAAAGAAATGAAATAATATAAAGAAACATTCATTTCACGTAATAAAGTTTAAAACAATGTAAACAAAGTATACTGCAAACCATGCATAATTAAAAAGAACAAAACCAAAATATTAATTAATTTTCATGAAGAAAGGTTAGAATCATTTATAATTATATGTACCTTATGTGGGAACAACTTACACAATTTTTAATAATCATGTGCTTGAAATAGTAAAAAACTTAACTTGTGGCCAACAAATTCCATTTTATACTTGAATGTACTGCATTGTCACCATTACTTTGCTTCCTGTACCTCTGACCTAAATTTATATATACTGTAGTATTTTACACTTTCCTAATGTATCATTTATTTAGAGGATTTTGAGTGAATTAATGAACCTGAACTTGTGACTTATTCTGAAGATTTTTTAACTTACACTGAAAACTGATGATAGCAACATACATTGAATGACATATTTGATGATTAAGAAGAGCATGAACATGACAAGAATGTAACTTACTGCACTATGTGACTTAACAATGGTGGCCACATTTGTTCCTAATTAAAGAAGTAATGAAACTTTTGAAATGATAGTACAACAATTTTGTATTTGTGGACACAGATGCCTCCAGTAATCTTTCTGCTTTAAGCCCATGACTATTGTCACACATTCCTTGGTAAGCTTTGTGGTGTCTCTTTTGTCCTTGGTGCCAGGACCCTGAAATGCCTCTACAGTTTATGAGAAATTGCTCCTGCTATTGAAACACCTGGTATCTGCTCACCTTTAAAAATAACATTATACATCATAATTTTGACACATAATCTTAATAAATCCAAAGTCCTACTTGATTCATAATTTTGACAATAACACTCACCACTGCAATGTTATCAATGTGTATTAAAATGTGATACATCATTGCAATTTTGTGAGAACTTTAACCACATCTCCCAGTAATTTTCATGCCTGTTGAAATTCAAATAAAGTGATAAGGCTTAAGGTTTGGATGCCCACTTGTTACCTCACACATTATCCTATTGCCATGCTTGATCTAATTGCTCTAATACAGAAACTGAAAAATCCAACTACGAATTGTAACTCTCAAAAGGGTATCCTTTTTCTGCAACATCTCCTTTACCATATTTATTAACATAGCAACTTTTAGCTGTGAAACTTGTAAGACATTTATTTAGCAACGTATATTTCTAATCCTAAATATTTGATTCTTGCTGTAGGGCCTGCAGTTTTATCTTCAGCTAAGGAGACACCAATATAACTCAGAAGGCCCAATAATATTTTAAGTTTACAATAAGCCCTATACATTTGTTTCCCCTTTTCCCAGTAAAAATAAAGTAATCATCTAAGAAGTGATCTGAAGTGTGTAAATTCAGTTTGTTATTTTGTTAACTAATGAAAACTGTTGTAAATGTCTCCCATATTTTACATCTTATTGCAGAGCCCTTTGGTAACATTTTTCTAAGTAGTAAAACCCATTTACTGAGAACCCAAACAAATCAAAATCACCATGCTGAGTATGTTTAAGTATTTATTAATGTACAAGCACTTTTCAATTTAACTTGTGCTTAAAAAGCCCCTTTTCCTAAGTCCTAACACAGAAATAATGTCAACTAGGTTGTCAAATGACAAAACATTTACGGTACACAGCTCTACATCAATGAAATCATTTAATATGCTGTTTGATTCAGGGTATGAGAAATGAGCAATCATCCATACCTGCATGGATTTAGGAATTATACAAACTGGTAACATGTGAAGATTTAATGGGAAAGAAATTTGACCAATACTTTAATGTAATATTCTTAAAAATATATTCATCCTTTATAAATTAGGGGTACTTTATACGTGTTTGATCTGGGTAATCTTTAAATATTTTGATACTTCTTGTAAGGGACATGATATGATGATATTGGGTGCCCATTGTTACATTTTTATGCAAATTTACAATACCCACATGTACAGGAGTCCCTATAGTTGAAGTCAAAACATTTCCTGATTGATACTGGTACCATTAAAGATTTGGTTGCAATAGCCTGAGGCAATAGGGCTTGCATGAACATAAATGTTTGATGATTGGTTGAAGCATCCTCACTAGCTGTCATCTGACTGGACACAAGTTGAGGGGGATATGGACCTAGGATTGCTCTCTTTAGAAGCAGTACAAACCTTGATGTTGCATTCCACCTCTTTTTTGGGCATTTCTCATGCAATATATAAACTTGACAAGTTAACAAATAAGTCATTTTTCTTACCTATTGATATTGCATTTGTGACTTTCATAAAATATCTGACATGAGCTAGATATATCAGGAATTTATACATAACTTTTCATTACAATTTATCATATTAACTTCTTTTGATATTTATAATAGAGAGCACAGCGAGCTTATAGACGTGTGCAAATGGAGAAAATTCGGATTTAAATCTGCATATTGTTCAAAGGACTTTTTATCAATCATGTGAAAAACTTAACAATGTTCAAAAAAATTTATATCAATCATGTCTTGATGCAAAAATTTTTAACATCCTTTGGGGTACTGCATTTTGGTGTCTTAGGCATAACAGCAATAAATTACTTGAGAGAGAAAAAATACAATTTTACACGGTATGCAATTTGTTGTAATAATCCGACTTTAAATAAAATTTTCTGATATACTACTGTAGTAAACATAGCTTTGTATGTGACGTCATAATCAGCCGATATTTTCTTCAGTTAATGGCTCGGGTACTTCCGTTTTAGTGGGAAATTTCCAAGGTTCGAATTTCGATCCTGACGCATGGGGAGTAATACTATTTCTATTCTATAATTTTTTTTTACATATATAAACATGATAAATGTATGTGCATATACTGAACTTGCCTAGCACTGGCAGTAAACGCAAACTGATTGGACTTGAATTGTATCGTCAAAAGCAGATCTACGTAGCAATATCCAGAAAGTGTACCGAGTAAGAAATAATAAATAACTGCGCACGCCCAATGGTTTCGCCGTCATATATATCTATGGACTACAGAATTAGTCATGTTTATACACTCCATGAGCCAGCTATTTCCGCACATCAACATATGCTTGCACAGCAGACGACAATCCGAAAACATCGTTAGTTATAACATCAAAATATTTTTCTTTGATATAAAAATTGTATCGAATGTATATAGAATAGCAGTATCTTCAACAATTAACATTGCTTAAAAGCCCATCCGGCGTATTTTTACCAATCTAAACTCTTTATTAATCTGTGACCTCTTTCCTATTGAGCCACCCCGGCAGAAAAGGAAGCCCAAACCCAATGTTAATTTTGAAGTACTTTCTCATAAAATAAATGCATCTATTTTATATTTCTTCAAAAAATAAATAATATATAGATAAAAAAGATAAACCATTCATAGAAGCAAACATCAAGAAAGTCCAGAACTTAAAAAAAAATCATAAAAAAAAATTGCAACACAAACTCTTTTGTTATAAATAAACTCTAGAAAGCACAAAATGAATATTAAAAAAAAAGAAAGATGAGAGGAGACCACTTTTGAAGTTTCACAATTTAACTAACCAATATATTATACGGGAAAAAGCAAAGCCTTTTTAAAAAAACTTTTCCTATGTATTTCTTTTTTAATTCGATTGGCAATTGTGTCCCAACTTCGGCTTTTATATTTTAGTATAAATATTATTATTTATATAGAGAAAATTCAACACCACCAAAAGTTAATAATTATTTATTTGTATGTGGTGAGTATTGTCATGGCATTTTCGTGGGTCGCCGCACAAATCAATACAACATTGGGAGACCCACTTCAGCATCAACAACAAATCAATCAGTCAATCAATCATCAATCAAATTC
>NW_026935325.1:0-6423 GCF_032062105.1 Saccostrea cuccullata | reverse complement strand
ATTGTCAACTACGATTTATCATCAGTGCTTAACTAAAATTTTTAAATGCATCTCCATTATAATGTAAAGTAGATGCATTCTTGACATCAGTTATCCTTTTCGTTAATCTACAGAGAGAAAAAAAAAAATAGCAGTCTGACCTCATTTAGAAATTCGATCTCCATAGAGAAAAATATTGTAATTCTTTCTCTGATAAACTTTGCAATACTAGAAACAATTCGTTTATTAAATGTTGAAGATCAATACCATTTTCATTTATACGATACAAGCCTTAATTTACCAAATAAATCATAATTGATTACCACAAAATCCAATTTCAGCATCTTCATCAGCGGCCATTTTTCTATTATGCTGCAGATGAGTAATTGGAATGCCGAGCCCGATCCAATTGGGCTACGTTTACATCTCAGTCAAGCTGGGTGTGATGATTATAATATGAATACATCCACCACAGGCTGCTCCACGATAAAAATAAGATGGGATAGGTGAGAAAATTGTTAATGTAAATTTTTAATTAATTTTGAATTAATCTCTCTCTCTCTCTCTCTCTCTCTCTCTCTCTCATATTTCGATGTACATCTACTGCTAATGCTACATGTATCAAAATACCGTATTGCCATGATTATAGAAAAATTTTCTAAAAATCTATGACACATTAAAAAAAATCA
The DNA here is from genome assembly GCF_032062105.1 of Saccostrea cuccullata. NCBI lineage: Eukaryota > Metazoa > Mollusca > Bivalvia > Ostreida > Ostreidae > Saccostrea > Saccostrea cuccullata. Next base: position 5,755 of record NW_026935325.1, on the reverse strand, counting down.
AAGACAGTAAAGACAGAGGTTGTACATATGTATTAATGTTCATGTAAAATATCACATTTAAAAAAACAAAACAAATTGTAGCTTTGATCGAAGTAAAAATAAAAATTAATTTTCAAAGATTTCTGAAGGATATAAAATATGTGCAGTCAATCTGATTAAGAATCAGTGGTCCTTTTCATAAAAAAAAATCTTACGACTAAGATGAAAAAAAAAAATCCGTTCCCCAACAAGCTTACGTATCTATAAGCTGTACTATGACGTCAAAAATCTTATATTTCTATTGCATTAAGTTACTCAATTATAAATATCTAAAAAAAAAAATAATAAATGCAGAATTTCCCACCGTAACAAAGATCTGCGACCCTTTTCACAAAGAATCTTACGACTAGGATTAAAATTTAACATGTCTGTAATTCTTTGATAAACAGTATATACTAAATTTATCTATATGTACATTGTATATATTCCTGAAGAGATGTAAAAGTTTGTCTCTATGGTTAAATGTTAGGATCACCAAATAATAATTTTTGATATAATGAAAAAAGTGTGAATATATTAAACAAAAGAGAAGATAAGAAACCCTGATAAAACTCAATCCCAGTACCTCAGGAGTTTCCAGAGGACTCGTTTTAGGCCCTCTTATTTATACATTTTATCAGATCGATGAATATTGCGTGAAAAACATAGCTTTATTTCATAATCTGGTAATGTATGTGCAAAAAATTGTGATGTGTATGAAAAATCTTGTATTGTACATACAAAATCTTGTGATGCATGTTCAATATTTTGTGATGTATGTTCTATAATCTAGTGATGTATGTTCGTTAATCTTAATGTGATGTATATTCAAAATCTTGTTATGTACATGTATATTCAAAATCTTGTGATGTGCGAGGACTGTCCAATAAATAATGTCCTGAGCCCTATGACATACAACATAGAAATTACATGACATTATGCTTGACTTTCTATCTTTAAATCTTTAATGAATTGATAACAGTTTATGTGACCACTTTTCACCTTTCATTACATAGTGATTGTAAGAAGCTGGAAAACAAGCGCTATTCGAGACACTGCATTAAAAATCAGTAAACTAGAGTGAAATTAAACGCTTCATTTAAGCTGCTGTAAAAATCGTTAAGAATCCCAAAGAAATATTCACTGAAATATGTGAAATTTGCAGCAACCAATGTCTGTTTTTAGACACATGAGCAGGTGGATTTCAATGAACAAAAATGATATAGTGGGCATCAAAAATGGGAACCGTCTTTGGCGACAAGGACTTGCAACAACCAAAAATTAATACTGTTTGCCAAAAAGTCAACAAATTATCACTGACGATGTATGATTGACTTTAAGGCGCGTAGCAAAATTGATAGGCATCATTTTGGGGATAGTTTACACTGTTCTAAAGAAACATTTGACAATAAAAAAACCTTAGTACTCAATGGTCACCCTATGTTTTGAAAAAGGAATGAAAACGAAAGAGACTGTGTAAGAATACCTAAACAATTATTTTTAAAAAAATCAAAAATTGTAGTTATCCACGTTTGTCTGAAATTCAAACAGATAATGAAACTTGAATCCATTATTTTCAACCCTCAAAACAAATTTATAATGAGTTGCACTTGACAAAAAAGCAAAGGTCTGAGAAGAGCAAAGAATTGCAAGAGCACAAAAATAGTTTTGTATGCTATTTTCTTATATATTAGTGGTCTTGTTGTTCAAATTCTTATTCGGTGAGGCAGTTCAATTTCTGGAGGAGTCTAGAAAGCAAACCTTTTGCAAAATTTCGAAAGGATTATGAGAGGATGGAACCAGAATCAGGAATCCACTACATTAACCTTCTTCATGACAGCGTCCAAACACACGGACCACGAAGAGTAAAGGGTGAAAGATCGGATGCTTTCATGAAGAAATTTAATGTAGTGGATTCCTGATTCTGGTTCTTTCCTCTAATAAACCTTTCGATTTTTTTTTTGCCAAAAAATTTGCTTTCTAGACTCCTCCAGAATTTGAACAACAAGACCACTAGCTAATATTTAAGAAAATATAAAACTGTCTTTGTGCTTCTGCAATTCATTGCTCTTCTCAAACCTTTTTCTGTTGTTGTCAAGTGTTAATTTGCAATGGATTCAAGTTTCATTGTCTGTTTGAATTTTAGTCAAACGTGGATAACTACAATTTCTGATTTAAAAAAAAAACAAACAAACAATTATTTAAATATTTTTACAAGCTGTCGTTTTCACTCCTTTTTTAAAACATAGGGTGACCATTGAGTAGTAAGTTTTTTTTACTGTCAAATGTTTCTTTAAAACAGTGTGAACAACTCCCAAGATGATGCCTATAAAATTTCCTATGTTTCTTAAAGTCAATCAAACTTCATTAGTAATAATTTGTTGAATTTTGGCAAAAAGTACATTGGTTGTTGTAAGTCCTTGTCACCAAGGACGGTACCCTTTTTTGATGCACACTATATCATTTTTCGTTCATTGAAACACACCTGCTCATGTGTCTATAAAACAGACATTGGTTGATGTAAATTTCACATATTTCAGTGAATATTTTCTTGGGATTCTTAACGAGTCTTACATGTAGCAGCTTTAATGAATTGTTTAATTTCACTCTAGTTTACTGTTAATGCAATGTCTCGAATGGCCCTTGTTGTAGTTTATAAGTTGATGGTTTATTGTTCATCTTCAACGTCAAATTTTGGTCAAGTTAAAAGTTTTGAGAAAATTTTGGGAACCATCTGACTTAAACGCGTACACTACTGATACAGACTGAAGAAGAATGCATAAAGCAACTAGTTTTCCAGTGGCATGATAAATTTCAGAAAAATAGAACTTCATGGAGGTTGATTAAAGGCGTGACCGCCTTTTGGAGGGTATGTTTTTCATCATAGACAATTTAAGCCTTAATGGGCTTTGACCACTGACGCACTGTGCTTGACATTCCTACTGTCTTCCCACAAATTTTTATTAAAATAGAAAATTTGGTGGTATGACTACCTTTTTCTATTTTAATAAAAATTTGTGGGAAGACACTACTGAAACTGGAATATCACATGGATAGATGGGGAGTATGTATTGACATTTGTGGCAACGCACTTTGAAAAAATTACGCACTTTGAAAATTTTTTTCAAAGTGCGTTAAAATTAGGACAAAATCAACGCACTTTGAAAAAAAATTTCAAAGTGCGTTGAATTTGGGACACATTCAACGCACTTTGAAAATATTTTTCAAAGTGCATTAAGAGTGTACATAAACATTTTTTACCATGGGGACATTTAACTCACTTAAAAAAAAAATATGTATGAAACAAAAAATTCTAGACTTAGATTTTAGTAATTGAGAGAATCAATTTGTAATAATTATATCTTTTAAAAAACTTTTTAGTTGACCTGTACTCATTTAACCTCATTGAGAACAAGGAGAAGACGTCGAGTAGAAAGTCTCTCAGCCCAACTCTTTTTTTTTCTTATACATTGTACATATCCATCGGTCCCAAGGTAAGCCCCAATTTTCAATGCTTAATATATTATGTATATCTTTGCAAAACTTTTGTGTGCCTAAGCCCCCCTCCCAGTACCGACGCCTATGCTACACCCAAATATTTGTATTTACATAACTGGTATGTGACGTTGAAAACTTTCAAATTTTAGTTTACGTAAAATGCATGCAAATTGGAAAAAAATAAGTACAGTAATTAAAAGAAAGAATTTATAAAAAATAGAAAAATCAAAATCGTTCACTTTCACATCCTGAAGTGACCTCATCACGGAAGAGTAATCAAACAGGTTCAATTATTCATCATACCTAAGATTTGCAAGAATATTGACCAAGCCATGCACATTTTTTCAAAGTGCGTTAATATGGTCGATATTAACGCACTTTGAAAAGAAATTTTATTTTTTCAAAGTGCGTTGACTTGGTCCCAAATTTAACGCACTTTGAAAAAATTTTCAAAGTGCGTTGTAACAGACGTTGCGTCAAATGACGCGTTATAACGTTTTTTACATAACATTATTTAAAACAACGCACTTTATAAACGATTGAAAACTTTAAGACAATAAAAAGAGATTTAAAAAATGTTTCTGTAGATAATATATTTATGGATATCTGATATGGCAGTGCTCTGTTTGACACAAATGAAAACGCAGTGTTGCAATTGAATGGTCATTTATTAATAAATAAATAAATGACAAAGCAAACAAAATATGTCAACACATAGTATAATTGACAATACGAATACAATTAAACACTTTGCGTAATAGAAACAAACGCGTATAGCAAAAAACGTCAAAGAATCTTAAGTTCACAATATCATTTAATGAGGTACGCAAAAATGTACAATAAACAGAATGCGTATTTCAGACCTAAACAGTGTCAAAGATGGGGCAACATCCGCCCTTCTCATAAATTCTGAAACGAAATGCATGTTTAAAATTTAGATTTAAAAACCAAAATGTGAAAAAAAAATAAAAATAAAAATAGGGCAACAATCGCCCCAACAAATCACCACAGAAAGTTATTTCGGAAATGGAGGAGGGGTGGAAGGCGGCATCAGAAAATTGTAAAAATGTTTACCGCAAAAAATAAATATGGAGTAAAAAAAAATAAAATAATAATAACAATAATAATAAAAATTTAAATAAATAAATAAATAAAATAAAATAAAAGTCAGAGGTTCTGATAAAATTGATCTAATAATTAAGTAATTATTGACCAATAATTAAGTAGGCACAGTTAACTGGATCCAACTAAACCTCCAACCCAACACTGTTATGATAGATAATAATTTCGAAAATGAGGAAGAAAGAATGTATGGCAGGACTCAGAATTTGATTTAATACTCCTGTATCAATAGTCCAGTGCTCTACTACTCAATAACTAGGGGTATGTCCACAGCGAAAAAAAAATAATGATAATAATAATAATAATATATATATATATATATATATATATATATATATATATATATATATATATATATATATATATATATATATATATATATATATATATATGAAATATAAAATTAAAATAACATAAACAACATTAAAACATGTATACCATGTTTGCTATTCGATGTACATTCTTCTAACAAATGAAATAATTATTGGTCAGAAAATCGTATTAAAACCACTTCACCTTGTTTTACGTCCATGGGACTTATGCATGCTAATTACTATTTGTGATTTAGAAATGGATTTGTTTTAAAACTCATAAAAGTCTCAATTCCTGAACAAAGAAAATTATCAAGATCTTTAATTAATTGGGGGGGATAATTTAACTGCATGATCCGTATTGATATTAAAGGTTATCAATCAATCAATGATAATTGATATACATGTATTGATTGCAAGGGCCGTAATCCTTGTCAGCGTTTCATATTGTACATGTATTGTTGATACAAGTTTATATCTATTACCGTTATTTGTAAACAAAAAGATATTTACATTCTACTATAATAATAATATTTTTAGTATGACCTGCAATTTTTCTAGAAACTAATATGAATGGGGGGGGGGGGTGTTTAAAATCTGTGAGAAGCAGTCGTTCTTACGATTCTAATTCAGATCTTTTTTTTTTTAAAGGATATTTCAAATTTCATGTGTGCTGAAATAAAATTTCTAGTCTTTGTTCTCCTCTGGTTCCAACTGGACCCATTTCGTAATCCTGGATTAAGGAACCGGTCAACGTTCTTCTAATCATATTGAACATCATGTAAACAAGCCATGATTCTTCCCAC
>NW_026935324.1:0-62804 GCF_032062105.1 Saccostrea cuccullata | reverse complement strand
GGGGGGGGGTTCCAAACACAAAAACAAAACGATCCAAAACTACGAACTTTACAAGCGATATCTGCATGATATTTTGAATGCCCGGGCTCCATCTCCAATCCGTGCCCTGTCCAGTCCATAATGTTTTGCTTATCAATTCCACTCTGGTATAATGCAGTCTTTTCCCATAATGATTGGTGAAATTCCCCTTTAGTCCCGCACGACCATATTATATCATATTATGTTCATTATAGATTTCAGTTTGTTAACGCCGACAGTCTGAATGCCGTACCGTGGTGGTGTTCCAGCTAGCGACCGTCTGTAGAACAGACCTTTATTTCCAAGGGCCACTACGTAAAGTTTGAAGAAATTCACCATTTAACGCTTCCCTACAACATTAAAATTCCAAATAAAATATCTAATTTAAATTATGAAATGCGATAGACATATTTTGCATGTGATCTCTGATTAATAATTATACCAGGGAGTCATCAAGTCTAAGTATACATTTAAGTAAATAACGAGATGAAAAGGGGACATTACATAAACAAAGGGGGCATAACGAGATGAAGGGGGGCGGATCTAATAATCTCTATACAGTAAAAAAAAGACAATATACTTGTAAGCAATAATTTTATAATTAGAATTTAACTTACCAGGCTGGCAGTAATGTCTTATTATTTTGTAGTAGAGCTCCTTATGCGCCAATCCTCCCTTGAAAGTTTTGGTAGATCTTCCAGTGAACTCGATGAATTGTATTTTCCGGTTTCACCATCATTACGCGCGTCCATATCTTGTGACTGTCAGTCGCGCTATGCACGGGCAACGGGAAATTTTTTTCACGTAATTGGAATATTGAATTTCATTGGAGTTTGGCTGTTTAATAATGAATAATCATTTTAGAAAATCACGTGTTCAAATGTAAACTTTTTAATTGGACCATGATACAAGACAGTTATTGAATATTTATTTTGGTGTATCCTGAGTTATTTGGGCGAAGGGCGGAGACTCTTGCTTCGCACTCGTCACCGCCCTTCGCCCAAATAACTCAGGATACACCAAAATAAATATACAATAACTATTACTTACAATAGTTTAATATTTTGTAATATATGGCTAACAACACATTCCTGTATATAAATATGTGCTTTAGTGCCAATACAGAATTGAATTGAATTGAATTAAAACAAATCATTGATCGCAATGTGACGTCGTTTTGTAAAACTTGATGCAGTTTAGAAGCAAATCAACTTATACATGCATTCAGTTATACATTGTTATTATTATATCATCAACGTCCTCTCTTAAATTTTTTTTTGTAGGAAAATTCTTTTAAAATTGATTCCTAATGTTAATTAAAACCAGAAGTCTCTGTCGAGACTGAAGCTCTACTGGTTTGTTCTTATAGCAAAGGAAGAGAAAAATACTTAAGCAGTTGGGAATTGAAACTTTATAACAGCAATAAATAGAATAATAATCCTTGATTAAGTCTTTCTATGTTCTTAGTGTAGTCTACTTGCATGCCACATTATATTATAATCAGACTAAAACTGTATTTGAGTGGTATTTTGAAAGTATTAAACAGAAATTTCTATTTTTAGTAATCAAGGCAATGATGTTCATCGAAGTCTAAATCAGATAAACAGAATTGTGTATCTTAGTGTAGTCTACTTGTGTGCCAACTTACATTGAAATCAGACCAAAACTGTAGGAGACGTAGCATTTTAAAAGAATTTCACAGAAATTTCTATTTTTAGTAACCACAGAAACACTGTTCACGGAAATCCAAAACCGATATACAGAATTGTGTATCTTAGTGAAGGCTACTTGTGTGCCAAGTTATATTGAAATCAGTCCAAAACTGTAGGAGGAGTAGCATTTTGAAAGAATTTCACAGAAATTTCTATTTTTAAGTAACCAAGGCAACAACATTCATCGAAATCAAAAACCGATATACAGAATTATGTATCTTAGTGTAGTCTACTTGTGCGCCAAGTTATACTGAAATCAGTCCAAAACTGTAGGAGGAGTAGCATTTTGAAAGAATTTCACAGAAATTTCTATTTCTAGTAACTATGGCAACACCGTTCATCAAAATCAAAAACCGATATACAGAATTATGTATCTTAGTGTAGTCTACTTATGTGCCAAGTTATATTGAAATCAGTCAAAAACTGTAGGAGGAGTAGCATTTTGAAAGAATTTCACAGAAATTTCTATTTTTAGTAACCACGGCAACACCGTTCATCGAAATCAAAAACCGATACACAGAATTATGTATCTTAGTGTAGTCTACTTGTGTGCCAAGTTATATTGAAATTAGACCAAAACTGTAGGAGGAGTAGCATTTTGAAAAATTGTTTACAGACAGACAGACAGACGGACGGACGCCGGACGCATTACTATCGCATAAGCTCTTCTGGTCTCTGACCAGTAGAGCTAAAAAAAGACCATGTTGACAATGTGGCAAGTGTTCAAGGTAAATGTATAGCTTTTGTTTTATCACTCGAAGCTGCGAAATTTTCGGTCATCTTTTAATTGTTGTTCGGTTGTTTGACAAATGTTCACTGACTTAGTCATTCATGTAGACATGGCACGAAAACGAAACGTCTATTTACATGTACTTGAAATTGAAACAACCACAATTAAGGGGTGAGTCTCCTGCTCCCCACCCCCTCTGAAGCCGCCAGGGCAGCGAAAAGCGATAGACCAAGACTGAACACGTTTCTTTCTGAACTTGTTGTTCCCGGGTCCTTCGGATGAGACCTTAAAAACCGAGGCCCCGTGTCAGCAGCAGGCGTTGGCACGATAAAGATCCCTCACTGCTCAATGGCCCTGAGTGCCGAGTAAAGGTCAAAAATTTGAAGCCCTTCACCGGCATACGGTGACGTCTCCATATGAGTGAAAAATTCTCGAGAGGGACGTTAAACAATATACAATCAATCAATCAATCCCTGCCTTTTGCGTTCTCAATGATTCATCTATTTTTTCATTCTCTTTGTTCTTCCTATCATCGTGTTTAATTTACATTCAAATTTTCTGTTTTACAAAATTTATTTTAACTCATATTTTAACAGTGAACATACAAAACCACAATTTACTTATGATGATTAGTGTTATTAACCTAGGTCCTACTAGTATTTAACAAACATCCCAAAAATAAAATTTTGGATCTACATGTATGCGATGTTGAGTGATATTGAAATCGTTGATTAGGCCCCCCACCTTTGAAAAACGAAGATTCATATACAATTTTTAAGTAGAGACATTCATTTTCTTTAATTCATGAAAGGAATAGAGGAATATTATAACATCAAAATTCAATTTTTTATAGTTTTAAGTATGTGTATAAAAAAGTTAAGACATACTTAAGTCACCTCTACCGACCGCCTTTAGTTTTGCTAAGATTGTCAAATCTAAGCATGCTTCTTGTTAAGGTCTTCAGTTTAAGACTGAACTTAAGTCCTACATAAGCATGGTCTTCGACTTAAGTACCCTTTATGTTAGACCCTCTGGTCTCTGATTAGTACAGCTAAAATCAACTCTAGAAGTATTAAGGTTTCTGAAAAGTGCTGCGATCCTGATGAAATCTTGAAAATAATTTATATTTAGATATATCAGTATTGCATCCCGTGGACCAGCAAAAAATACAACATTCGGTCATATAAATGTTTTTAACAATGAAATTGCAGAATCAAAGCTAAAGTAAGCATGCTAAGTGAATAGTTATGATGAGCACTGGTGCTTCTTTCCAAATTATGAATGTCTTGGCCTCTGGTTTCAAAAGTGAACCAACTTCTATGGTTGGATGTCGCCCGCGTGGCGCATTAGTTTATTGAGCGGATGCTCTAGAGTAACGAACGTCTCCATTTGAGTGAAAAATTCTCGAGGGGACGTTACACAATATACAATCAATCTAGACTAGCGAAGTAAGGAGTTGATCCTTATGTCGCGGGTTCGAATCCCACTGTGGAAACCGGTTTTTCGAATATGACCGTATAAACCGAGGTCCCGTGTCGCAGTAGGTGCTGGCACGAAAAAGATCCCTCCTTGCTCAATGGCCCTTAGTGCAGAGTATAGTACAAAATATGCAGCTCTCCACCCGTGACCGGCAAGTGTTGTTTCCAAACTAGTGAAAAATTCTCGAGAAGGACTCTAAACAACATTCGAAATCAATGGTTTGGAAGTTGTTACAGGATGCTCAGGTTATACTTAAAATATAGTTCTTTAATTGATATTTAGTTTTCTATATATTCCGATTTGACCTTGTTACTCATAATCAAGAAGAGTCATCTTTTCTTTACGATGAACCGATATTTGTCAAGCAAATGATTTTCAGGATATTGAACTGTGACCTTTTACCTTGTTACCCCCAAAATCAATGTAGGAGATCTTCTCCTCTGGGGATACGAGTTAATTAAATGATTGCAAAAGTCAGCGCTACTCGTAAAAGTCCAATACCGAACAATAATGCGCACACATAAGTCTTATTCAAGTTCCAAAACAGTCCATCAAACAAGAGGCCCGCGGGCCTTATAGGTCACCTGAGTATCATGTAACAACTTTCCATCAGTATTGATTGAATTTGCTTCGTGTCTTAAACCAGAGGCTATGAAATTCACAATTTTGAAAGAGGCACCAGTGCTTATCATAATAATATACTTAGCATGCTTACTACAGTTAACTAAATACCCAGAGATAGGAGTAACAAAGAGACCAGAAGTCTCTGATGAGACTGTAGCTCAACTGGTATATACGTGTATAAAAGAAAAAGTAGCACTTGGATTTGACTTTTCAACAGGCAGAAATAAATAGAATTATATATCTCTGTGTAGTCTACTTTTGTGCCAAATTGTACTGAAATCAGACAAAAACTGTAATAAGAGTTCAATTTAAAGGAATATTACAGAAATTTCTTCATTTAGTAACCATGGCAACTGCATTCATCGAAATCAAAGACAGATGCACTAAAGAGTTCGTTTTAAAGGAATATTACAGAAATTTCTTCATTTAGTAACCATGGCAACTGCATTCATCGAAATCAAAGACCGATGCACTAAATCAAGTATCTTAGTGTAGTCTACTTATGTGCCAAGGTATATTGAAATCGGACCAAAACTGTAGGAGGAGTATTATTTTACAGGAATTTCACAGAAATTTTTATTTTTAGTAACCATGGCAACACCCATCTAGCAATCAAAAACCGAGACACTAGATTATGAATCTTAAGTGTAGGCTACTTGTGTGCCAAATTATATTGAAATCAGACCAAAACTGTAGGAGGAGTAGCATTTTAAAGGAATTTCACAGAAATCTCTATTTTTAGTAGCCATTGCAAGACCGTTCATCGAATTCAAAACCGATGCATTAATTTATGAATCTTAGTGTAGTCTACTTGTGTGCCAAGTTATATTGAAATCAGACCAAAACTGTAGGAGGAGTAGCATTTAAAAGGAATTTCACAGATATTTCTATTTTTAGTAACCATGACAACACCATTCATCGAAATCAAAAACAAATGCAACAAATTATGAATTATGGTGTAATCTACTTATCTGCCAAGTAATACTGAAATCAGACTAAAACTGTAGGAGGAGTAACATTTTATATGAATTTCACAGATATTTCTATTTTTAGTCACCATGGCAACACCATTCATCGAAATCAAAAACAAATGCACCAAATTATGAATCATGGTGTAGTTTACTTGTCTGTTAAGTAATATTGAAATCAGACCAAAACCGTAGGAAGAGTAGCATTTTGAAAAATTGTTTACAGACAGACGGACAAACAGCTAGACGGACGGACGGACGACGGACACCTTACTATCGCATAAGCTCTTCTGGTCTCTGACCAGTAGAGCTAAAAATGCACTTCCACTTTCTAACCAGTTGTGCACCCTACCCTACGGGAACCACTGACCCTTGGGCAACAAATTTCGAAATTTTATAATAAATTTCATTTCATCATAAATATTTAATGGTTGAATTATACGAAAGAGCAGATTTCAAAGCATTAATTGAATTTTAATTCACTTTCAGACTATGTACCCCCCTATGCCGTGACCCAGGGGGCATGAAATTAACCATTTTGCTAGATGCACCATTCTTCGACATAAATATAGAAACCTAAATTAATGGCATAATACCAAGGAGCAAAGGAAAAGATTTTTATTAATTTTAGTGGTTTTGCCCCCCCCCCCCCCCCGGGTGGAGGGGGGGGGGGGCTGGGACCATAAAATTCACAATTTTTGTTCCCCTTTACCCATAGATGCTGTATACCAAAATTGGTTGAAACTGGTTCAGTGGTTTCGGAGAAGCTGAAAATGTTCAAATGTTAACAGACGACGCACGACGACGGACAAAAACGGATAGCAAAAGGTTACCTGAGTGACTCAGGTGACCTAATTACACATAATTAAATAACAATTCTGCAATAAAATAACATTTAAGTATCAATTATTAGCATCTGATGACTCGGACAGTGTTATTTTGATCTTACAAGTTGTAAAACGTCTCGTGTCTCTGCTACTTCTCTCTCCATCTCTTCCTCTGCGATTATAATCCCTTATGTTGATGGGCTTCCCAGTGGTGTTAAATGGGGTCTTCTCTGAAGTATAAGCCAATCGAGGTTTCTTCCTTTTCCAAAAATCTGACTCCGCCTTCATTACTGCCTAAAGCAACTTTCCTTCCACCCCTAACTTCGTGTCAGTTGTTAGTATATCTGAGTTAAGGTCAACCTTCTTGAATGATACTGTAAAACGATAAAATTTGGCGCATACGTATTTTAGCGCAAACGCAAGTGGGAATGCATTGGCGCAAATAAATTTTAGCGCTTGCACTTGTCAGTAAAATATATAAATGTGATATTTTGTTTTCTTTTAACCACACCCGTATTTAACTTTTTGGTTAGTCAAGCACGGAAACACATTATTCGTATATCAGTAAACATTCGTTAACTTTACCGCGGTACGTGTTGCTACCACAGGGACGTGGTACAATGTTAAAATTTATTTCATTTCTATTTTCAAGTAAAAGAAATGGAGTATTACTCATTTGAATTAAGACATTGCATGCATCGACAATTTATTACTTAGATAAAACGGTAATCCTAATCAGGTATTGTCTGCAAGCCCGATTGTCTGCCATGCTTGATTGCATTGTTTACCTCGAGGCGATAGATGATTGACACGCCGAGAAGCCAAACTTTGAAGCTGCTAATGATAATAATCGGGTAACAACTACCGAGGTAACAATAGTTTAATTAAATTATAATTTGGTAGAACTTTCTGTCTTCCGAACATGTGCAGTGCTTAGTGTGTATATATAAAATCCAATGACCCTTCGACATTACGTAATCGCGCTTTCCAGTTTACATGTACTTATATAAAGGCTTTGAACACACACAAAAAAAATGATATTTAGAAATCCTTTAGCGCACAATAAATTTTAGCGCTCAGGGGCTCTTGCGCCAAAAGCGCTAAAATTAGTAGTGCGCCAAATATTCTCGTTTTACAGTATATCATCTGGCTTGCAGCTGGTATCAGTGCCATGCGCCTGAGGAGATTGTCCGTTGACCGCTTGTCACGCAACACATCATCTGAAAGCCCTGCTTTGTAGCATATAGCTATGTCACCCACAATTCTAGTTTGAGGTATGCCGTATTGGATCCTGTACTGCGCCAATGTTTATCTCTGCAAGATCTAAATCCTCCAAGACACTCGGGCGGCTGGGGCTGTACAGTCTTTTCCTATGTGATTGAACCCTGGTAGGTCTCTTCTTCCAACCTTCTTCCCATTCCTTGGCTGTTTTTGAAGGTCTCCTCAGGGACTGGACGGCTGCCAGCACCCCTATCCTGGCCTTGATCGCTTCCACCGAGTCCTCTGGAGTTGGGGCTATGACCTCGCAGTATAATTCTGGTGGTATGCCAGCCAATATCCATTGTTCTCACTAAGAAGTTACTTGGCATGAGTTCCAACCTTGGCCTGTGATCGAAGAAATGTGTTCCTTCAAATCCACCATACGGCAATATGCCTTCTCTGTTGGACACCAAACACACACCATCAATAACTTTCCTGTGGAGCTGCAGCCATATGGTTTTTCAGTGTTCTCCGGTTGTTGAAACTGTTATGGCACAGCTTACAAGACACCTCTCCCTCTGATGGTCTCGCGTTGCATATAGAACAGAGATAAGAAATACGCACGCTAACTCTCCATTCCCGCCTACATTTTGCAACCTTTTAATTCAATATAAATGGCAATTTGGCCATAAAATCTTTGGTTAATACAAAGAACAGTTCAATGGAAATTGATGAATTGTCTTAATACCAGCGTTAAATAGTAAAATATTTTGAAATAGTTTTGGATATGATTAAATGTTTCTTATATCTTTTCTTATGTTTTAGTCACATAAAAGAAAACATAAATATATATTAATAAAATATATTGTTGCAGTTGTTAATCGCTTTGAAATTGGTGGAAAATAAGCATTTTGTTGATTTTTGTCAATAAACATACCCCCCCCCCCCCGTGACACATAAAAAGCTTTGGTATGTAGTCCATATTACCTGTAAAAAATAATTTTTGTGTCGAGAGGGGATGTTTTAAAAATATTTTCCGTTTTCCGTTGATTTCTATAGTGAAAACACAAGTTTTACCAAATTTAGAGTATCTCTCGTTGTTTTCCCAAATAAGTAATGTTTTATGAAAATCAATATAATTATCTATAAAAATATTAAGAATTCATCGAATATGTTAACTTTTGAAATTTAATTTGGAATTAGTCGGGAGAACAATACTACCGTTCGCATTTCTTTTTTTAACTGATACATGTATTTGTATATATGAACTTGTCAGAAATTGCCTTGCCTGGGATTTGTATTATTTAGCCAAGAAATTTTAAAAGTCAACCATCCATCCCAAGTATACGGTATACAGCCACCCTATGCATATTAAGCTAGTACAAGATTTGGAAATTCTTTTTAGAATTAATTGTAGTTAGTTGATACAGGTAGGTTCCCAAGGGAATCAGTCAGTCAATCAGTCAGGTCCAATCCTTCATTGTTTTTGTAGAATCCTCCCAGGATCAGGAAGTCACATTTATTATTAGCTGACATTTATAATTTTATTCCAGTAGTTGATTGAAACCAATAAAAGTATACAGTCCGGTCCAGCCCTTGACAACTGTTTTCCACTTACAGTCCGGGCTAGCCCTTGACAACTGTTTTCCACATACAGTTCGGCCCAGCCCTAGACAGCTGTTTCCACATACAGTCTCTTATATTTAATTTAGCTAACATTTGAAAAAATTTTCAAGTCTTTGATTGTGTAAAAATTATAACTAAATTTGATCTATAATTATTTTGAGAGGCAGAAAAGAAGATATTTTCTTACGCCACTATCCCGCCAAAAATATAGTCCTAGCTAGTTTTCGAACACAATTTACCATTACTATTTAAAGTTGAACAATTCTTTTTTTACAAACAAATTTCACATCAACAGAGACAGACATGAGTTGAACGACAGTGCCACGTAAGCCAATCACTAAAGAATCACTTAAATTTCAGACAAGCATCACTGGACAACCTTCTTTAAGTTCTAAATTTTTGGAGGCTAAAAAAATTGCTTAAAGAGTGGTTTCATCCTACATCGGTTTGCTTTGTACAGTTTGAGTTCTCCTGGTCAATTTTGTAATTTGTTATAATTGAAAATGTCTACATCACAATATCATGCAGAGATGAGTACATTCTTTGTCATTGGGAAGTGGTCGGTCTAAAGACTTCAGGAAAGCTACACTTTCATCCGACGGATCTCCTATCGGAGTTTTGCGAAGACACTTGACTTTTACGGCTTTTTTTTTTTTTTTTTTTTTTTTTGAAATTTATTTTAACTTTCACACGAATTACACAAATATGAAACAGACGTATATATACATACATATACAAAAAGGTTTATAATAAAGCAAAAACAAAAAAAAGAAAGAATAAAAACTAGTGTGAAAGTTTATGTGGAAAGAGAGAGGTAGGAAAGAAAGGGGGAAAGAACGAGAAAGTGAGCGAGAGAAAGATGAGAGGGCACACACTTTATTGAACAGGTAACAGTAAGAAAATTTTAAAGTTTTTTAACTATTTCCTGCCAGTGTCTTTCAAATTCATCATATTTACAATTTCTTAACAAAAGAAATTTTTCTACTTTTACGGCTTACTGGAACATTTAAACCTGCGTCATGTACGGAGGTACGGACTTGAAAATAGATAAGAAAACATCCATTGAGGTGAAAGTTATTGTATTCGGGGCTTTGAAATAATTTATCAAACAAAAAGAAAATATTTTGTGGTAGAATAAAATTTGTTAAGATACTTTATTCACGAGAAATTAATATATCCTTTTATTTTCAATAACTAAAGAAATGAGATTTAGAAGAAAACTTCGGTAGGAAAACCCGGCAGGAGCTAGTCAAGACTGGAATGGAGGGTGTTGAGGGTAGGAATGTTACCGTTTCCTTCCTAGACAACGTACAGTGTAGTATGATCTTTGAAATAGCCCATTATTTTCGTTTTGTTAAATGTTAAGATCAATATTTTTTCACAAAGAGCCCCCGTATATATTCCTGGTGTAAAAGTAAGCCGTCAACTGTAAAAGTCAGTGTCTTCGCAATTTTTAAAAGTCCATCTCTAGCTCATTTATACATTTGATAAGAATGGAGTCACTCTGTCTATGCACAGGAGTCTGAAGTTTTTATCGAAAAAAAAAAAATTCCCACACTTAACTAAAATAAAACACCAGGATGACCATGTGTTTTGCGGGGGACCCACCTAAACAAATAGACCTGGGCATGGCCAGAAAAAAATCCCGAGTAATTCATTATCCGTAGTGTTTGTGTTATTTATTCAAGTTAAAAATCCAATCTGCTTGACGACTACGGGCCGTTTCTGGCCCTTTTTCCACATTGACAGCTCATCCTGGATTCCATGCCACTAAACCGGAAGTGAAATTGCAGTGTATATTTGACTTCTATAAAAGGTTGTTCAAATAAAATAGATTAAATAATTGTTCAACGTAATTTGATTCAGTTATTTTAAACATATTTAAAAGAACTTTATAAAGTTATAAATTCTTTTCCTTAGTTATATGACGATATGTACCAGGGACAGATAATTCAGTTTTTACAAGGCGCCAAATTTAAATCACTAAATAGCCAAGTTGACAAAGAGCCAAACAGAAGACTTAGCGACCTTTTCAGGCATTATTTTGTATCCAAAAATTGTTTTTTTTAATTGATCAGATATGGTAACATAATATTACTGTACATGAATTTTTACATGCAATTATTTTTGTTTCTTTTCTTCAATTATGTCAAATATTGAATGCGGAGTTCACTTCCGGTTTAGTGGCACGGAGTCGAGGATGAGCTGTCAAAGTGGAAAAATGGCCAGAAACGGTCCGTAGTCGCCGAGCAGACTGGATTTTTCAACTTGATTGATTGATTGATTGTATACTGTTTAACGTCCCTCTCCAGAATATTTCACTGACAATGGAGACGTCACCATTGTCGGTGAAGGGCTGCAAATTTAGTCCTATGCTCGGCACTTACGGCCTTTGAGCAGGGAGGGATTTTTATCATGCCACACCTGCTGTGACAAGGGGCCTCGGTTTATACGGTCTCAACCGAAGGACCGCCCCATTTAGTCGCCTTTTACGACAAGCAAGGGGGTACTGAGGACCTATTCTAACCCGGATCCCCACGGGGCTTTTCAACTTGAATAAATAACACAAACGCTCCAGATATTGAATTAGTCGGGGGATTTTTTCTGGCCAAGCCCAGATCTAATTGTTTAGGTGCCCCCCCCCCCAAAAAAAAATGTTGCCATCCTGGTGGGGTTTTTTTTAGTTAAGGGTGGGAATTTTTTTTCCGGATTTTTTTTTGTTTTGTTTTTTTTTTTCCGTTTTTTTTTTTTTTTTTTGTTTTTTTTGACGGTGAAAACTTTAGACTCCTGTGGTCTATGTATTATGTTTAATTTTACTTGGGAAGCAGTTATTAAACCATGGTAGTTTATAACAATAGTTACCTGGATCACCAATAATTTCATTAGCGACAGGGGGTACTGATAAAAGTCAACGGCAAGAGTAACTTGCATTCCCCCAAAATATCTCTCATTGTTTCTGATATTTCTACACAGCATTTCTAACTGATCAAATGCTTTGGCTCTAATCATTGATATTTCGTCAATCACAAGAAGTTCTGTGATTTTTTCAATATTATTTTTACCTTTCACAAAACGTTCATCTGTCAAAACAAGGTCGATAAGTTCCTCTGTGACATGCTTTCAATCCTCTATTCCCGACCATTTGCGTAAAGAAACAGCCCCCAGGTCACCATAATGAGTGGCAGCTATTCCTGTGGAACACACGATGGCGACACTTTTTTCTTTTCTATATTTTTTTTTTATAATACTCTTAACAAGAATGTGTTTCCTGTACTTGCTTGGCTACTTATAATCAAGTTATGGCCATTGGAAAGACGGAATGCCAATTCCTGGTCTTCGTCAAACATTGTGAACTCTAACAAAGCTACTTTTACGGGCATTCTGTTTCCATATTTCGTAATTCTCCTACCTTTTCGTTGTTTCTATGTACATTCGGAACTTCTCAAATTAGCAGCAGAATTATTACCGGCCGCCAGGAGGCGGTCGGTTATATGATATGAAAGTTTTAAGTCGCTGTGCGTTTCTGCGGAGTTAACAATTTAAATAAAAATATTCAACATTCATATCGCCGGCGAATCAATATAAAACAAAGATTGTCTAAATGTTTAGGAAAAAGCACAATAATCGTAAAATTAAATTTTATAAATACTGGGGTGAATATATATTTCATCCAATCCTGATTGATAAACTCTGATATAACTGAA
Source organism: Saccostrea cuccullata (assembly GCF_032062105.1). Taxonomy (NCBI): domain Eukaryota; kingdom Metazoa; phylum Mollusca; class Bivalvia; order Ostreida; family Ostreidae; genus Saccostrea; species Saccostrea cuccullata. Next base: position 49,916 of record NW_026935324.1, on the reverse strand, counting down.
GTGCGGAGAAAATTAGTAGGAGTGTTAGGCATAGTCTAAAACAAAGACCGCGTTGTAAATCAACAATTTTACTTTCTCTTTTTAAAACAGGATCTGCTGTATATGTTTGAAATGAAGTGTATATTTAAACATTTCCTATGAATGTTTCTCAAAAAATATGATGAAATATTGATTTCTTAAAAGCAAAGAATATTACGACATGTTAGTCCAGGAGATTAGGATAGAGCGCGTTTTACAATGTGCCAAACATTTTCCCTCCACATCTCAACACCAAAACAAAGAGATTGAAAGAGAAGAAATGTAGTGGTGGATCTAGAAGGAGTTGGGGAGGGTGGTTAACATCCTCTAAGAGAGAGCGAGGAGCCCCACATATTATATATTTGTTGCGTTTTTCTTAAGGTAAAACTATAGCTAAGTTTAAACTTTAGTTTTGTACGTTTTATGTAAAAACTAATTAAACAGCAAATTCACCAGAGTTCGTTAAGTTGTACCAAACTGAGTGCAGAGACGCAGAGGACTATGCACAGTTTATATTGCCTATACATGTAATATTGTACATGCATTATGCATGAAGAAAATCGGCATTGTCGCATGCATTTTTTTTCCGTGTCACGAGGATATTTTAACAGATATATAAAAGAAATTTAAAAAAAACCCAACAAATTTCAGTTTCTGAAATAATTTCAACAGTTAAATAAACTGGTTTGCGGCCGATTTTTGACGCTTGCGTCAATATGTTTCTTGTCTTCCTTGTGATATGTGGCGTGATTTCCTCACTTCCGTTCATTAAGCTATGGGCAGTTCAAAAACGGATAACTTGTCGGTGAAAATCATGTCATTTGACCCAATAAATTAACTTGTATTATTGTGACATGCAGAATTTTAGTGAAGGAAATATTCAAGGCACGGCGTGATATCACCGTTTTTAGTGGTAAGTACCGTTTTATAGGACTTTAGAAAAAACAAGAGGCCCACGGGCCTTATAGGTCACCTGAGTAACATGTAACAACTTTCCAACAACTGAATTTGGTTTGACTATTTTAAACCAAACGCCTTGAAATTCACAATTTTGAAAGAGGCACCATTGTTTATCATAACTATACACTTAGCATGCTTATTTTGGTTACTTAATACCAAAAGCAGATCAGATTAACAGAGAGAAAATGCATTTCCACTTTCTAACCACTAGTTGTGCACACCAACCCAGAGGAACCACTGACCCTGGGGCCACATATTTCAAAATTTTGGAAACTTTATAAATTTCATTTCATCAAAAATGGGTGATTAATATCAAAGAGCAGATTTCAAAGTATTACTTTATTTTCAGACTATGTACCCCTCCCCCCCCCCCCCCGGCGCGTCTGCAGTACCCCTAATGCAGGGGCCCTGAAATTAACCATTTTGGAAGAGGCATCTTTCTTCATCATAAATATATACTTAAATCATTGGCATTATACCAAGGAGCAAAGGAAAAGACTTCCAAAGAATTCATGCGTTTTCACAATATAATCATTATAGAGGTCTAAAGACTTCAGGAAAGCTACACTTTCATCCGACGGATCTCCTATCGGAGTTTTGCGAAGACACTTGACTTTTACGGCTTTTTTTTTTTTTTTTTTTTTTGAAATTTATTTTAACTTTCACACGAATTACACAAATATGAAACAGACGTATATATACATACATATACAAAAAGGTTTATAATAAAGCAAAAACAAAAAAAAGAAAGAATAAAAACTAGTGTGAAAGTTTATGTGGAAAGAGAGAGGGGGAGAGAAAGGGGGAAAAAAACGAGAAAGTGAGCGAGAGAAAGATGAGAGGGCACACACTTTATTGAACAAGTAACGGTAAGAAAATTTAAAGTTTTTCAACTATTTCCTGCCAGTGTCTTTCAAATTCATCATATTTACAATTTCTTAACAAAAGAAATTTTTCTACTTTTACGGCTTACTGGAACATTTAAACCTGCGTCATGTACGGAGGTACGGACTTGAAAATAGATAAGAAAACATCCATTGAGGTGAAAGTTATTGTATTCGGGGCTTTGAAATAATTTATCAAACAAAAAGAAAATATTTTGTGGTAGAATAAAATTTGTTAAGATACTTTATTCACGAGAAATTAATATATCCTTTTATTTTCAATAACTAAAGAAATGAGATTTAGAAGAAAACTTCGGTAGGAAAACCCGGCAGGAGCTAGTCAAGACTGGAATGGAGGGTGTTGAGGGTAGGAATGTTACCGTTTCCTTCCTAGACAACGTACAGTGTAGTATGATCTTTGAAATAGCCCATTATTTTCGTTTTGTTAAATGTTAAGATCAATATTTTTTCACAAAAGAGCCCCCGTATATATTCCTGGTGTAAAAGTAAGCCGTCAACTGTAAAAGTCAGTGTCTTCGCAATTTTTAAAAGTCCATCTCTAGCTCATTTATACATTTGATAAGAATGGAGTCACTCTGTCTATGCACAGGAGTCTGAAGTTTTTATCGAAAAAAAAAAATTCCCACACTTAACTAAAATAAAACACCAGGATGACCATGTGTTTTGGGGGGGACCCACCTAAACAAATAGACCTGGGCATGGCCAGAAAAAAATCCCGAGTAATTCATTATCCGTAGTGTTTGTGTTATTTATTCAAGTTAAAAATCCAATCTGCTTGACGACTACGGGCCGTTTCTGGCCCTTTTTCCACATTGACAGCTCATCCTGGATTCCATGCCACTAAACCGGAAGTGAAATTGCAGTGTATATTTGACTTCTATAAAAGGTTGTTCAAATAAAATAGATTAAATAATTGTTCAACGTAATTTGATTCAGTTATTTTAAACATATTTAAAAGAACTTTATAAAGTTATAAATTCTTTTCCTTAGTTATATGACGATATGTACCAGGGACAGATAATTCAGTTTTTACAAGGCGCCAAATTTAAATCACTAAATAGCCAAGTTGACAAAGAGCCAAACAGAAGACTTAGCGACCTTTTCAGGCATTATTTTGTATCCAAAAATTGTTTTTTTTAATTGATCAGATATGGTAACATAATATTACTGTACATGAATTTTTACATGCAATTATTTTTGTTTCTTTTCTTCAATTATGTCAAATATTGAATGCGGAGTTCACTTCCGGTTTAGTGGCACGGAGTCGAGGATGAGCTGTCAAAGTGGAAAAATGGCCAGAAACGGTCCGTAGTCGCCGAGCAGACTGGATTTTTCAACTTGATTGATTGATTGATTGTATACTGTTTAACGTCCCTCTCCAGAATATTTCACTGACAATGGAGACGTCACCATTGTCGGTGAAGGGCTGCAAATTTAGTCCTATGCTCGGCACTTACGGCCTTTGAGCAGGGAGGGATTTTTATCATGCCACACCTGCTGTGACAAGGGGCCTCGGTTTATACGGTCTCAACCGAAGGACCGCCCCATTTAGTCGCCTTTTACGACAAGCAAGGGGGTACTGAGGACCTATTCTAACCCGGATCCCCACGGGGCTTTTCAACTTGAATAAATAACACAAACGCTCCAGATATTGAATTAGTCGGGGGATTTTTTCTGGCCAAGCCCAGATCTAATTGTTTAGGTGCCCCCCCCCCCCCCCCCCAAAAAAAAATGTTGCCATCCTGGTGGGGTTTTTTTTTTTTAAGGGTGGGAATTTTTTTTCCGGATTTTTTTTTGTTTTGTTTTTTTTTTTCCGTTTTTTTTTTTTTTTTTTTTTTTTTTTGACGGTGAAAACTTTAGACTCCTGTGGTCTATGTATTATGTTTAATTTTACTTGGGAAGCAGTTATTAAACCATGGTAGTTTATAACAATAGTTACCTGGATCACCAATAATTTCATTAGCGACAGGGGGTACTGATAAAAGTCAACGGCAAGAGTAACTTGCATTCCCCCAAAATATCTCTCATTGTTTCTGATATTTCTACACAGCATTTCTAACTGATCAAATGCTTTGGCTCTAATCATTGATATTTCGTCAATCACAAGAAGTTCTGTGATTTTTTCAATATTATTTTTACCTTTCACAAAACGTTCATCTGTCAAAACAAGGTCGATAAGTTCCTCTGTGACATGCTTTCAATCCTCTATTCCCGACCATTTGCGTAAAGAAACAGCCCCCAGGTCACCATAATGAGTGGCAGCTATTCCTGTGGAACACACGATGGCGACACTTTTTTCTTTTCTATATTTTTTTTTTATAATACTCTTAACAAGAATGTGTTTCCTGTACTTGCTTGGCTACTTATAATCAAGTTATGGCCATTGGAAAGACGGAATGCCAATTCCTGGTCTTCGTCAAACATTGTGAACTCTAACAAAGCTACTTTTACGGGCTTTCTGTTTCCATATTTCGTAATTCTCCTACCTTTTCGTTGTTTCTATGTACATTCGGAACTTCTCAAATTAGCAGCAGAATTATTACCGGCCGCCAGGAGGCGGTCGGTTATATGATATGAAAGTTTTAAGTCGCTGTGCGTTTCTGCGGAGTTAACAATTTAAATAAAAATATTCAACATTCATATCGCCGGCGAATCAATATAAAACAAAGATTGTCTAAATGTTTAGGAAAAAGCACAATAATCGTAAAATTAAATTTTATAAATACTGGGGTGAATATATATTTCATCCAATCCTGATTGATAAACTCTGATATAACTGAAGTGCGGAGAAAATTAGTAGGAGTGTTAGGCATAGTCTAAAACAAAGACCGCGTTGTAAATCAACAATTTTACTTTCTCTTTTTAAAACAGGATCTGCTGTATATGTTTGAAATGAAGTGTATATTTAAACATTTCCTATGAATGTTTCTCAAAAAATATGATGAAATATTGATTTCTTAAAAGCAAAGAATATTACGACATGTTAGTCCAGGAGATTAGGATAGAGCGCGTTTTACAATGTGCCAAACATTTTCCCTCCACATCTCAACACCAAAACAAAGAGATTGAAAGAGAAGAAATGTAGTGGTGGATCTAGAAGGAGTTGGGGAGGGTGGTTAACATCCTCTAAGAGAGAGCGAGGAGCCCCACATATTATATATTTGTTGCGTTTTTCTTAAGGTAAAACTATAGCTAAGTTTAAACTTTAGTTTTGTACGTTTTATGTAAAAACTAATTAAACAGCAAATTCACCAGAGTTCGTTAAGTTGTACCAAACTGAGTGCAGAGACGCAGAGGACTATGCACAGTTTATATTGCCTATACATGTAATATTGTACATGCATTATGCATGAAGAAAATCGGCATTGTCGCATGCATTTTTTTTCCGTGTCACGAGGATATTTTAACAGATATATAAAAGAAATTTAAAAAAAAACCAACAAATTTCAGTTTCTGAAATAATTTCAACAGTTAAATAAACTGGTTTGCGGCCGATTTTTGACGCTTGCGTCAATATGTTTCTTGTCTTCCTTGTGATATGTGGCGTGATTTCCTCACTTCCGTTCATTAAGCTATGGGCAGTTCAAAAACGGATAACTTGTCGGTGAAAATCATGTCATTTGACCCAATAAATTAACTTGTATTATTGTGACATGCAGAATTTTAGTGAAGGAAATATTCAAGGCACGGCGTGATATCACCGTTTTTAGTGGTAAGTACCGTTTTATAGGACTTTAGAAAAAACAAGAGGCCCACGGGCCTTATAGGTCACCTGAGTAACATGTAACAACTTTCCAACAACTGAATTTGGTTTGACTATTTTAAACCAAACGCCTTGAAATTCACAATTTTGAAAGAGGCACCATTGTTTATCATAACTATACACTTAGCATGCTTATTTTGGTTACTTAATACCAAAAGCAGATCAGATTAACAGAGAGAAAATGCATTTCCACTTTCTAACCACTAGTTGTGCACACCAACCCAGAGGAACCACTGACCCTGGGGCCACATATTTCAAAATTTTGGAAACTTTATAAATTTCATTTCATCAAAAATGGGTGATTAATATCAAAGAGCAGATTTCAAAGTATTACTTTATTTTCAGACTATGTACCCCCCCCCCCCCCCCGGCGCGTCTGCAGTACCCCTAATGCAGGGGCCCTGAAATTAACCATTTTGGAAGAGGCATCTTAATTCATCATATGTACTTAAATCATTGGCATTATACCAAGGAGCAAAGGAAAAGACTTCCAAAGAATTCATGCGTTTTCACAATATAATCATTATAGAGCCCCACCCTAACACCAGAAACCCTGACGAAGGGGTCATGAAATTCACAAATTAAGAAGAAACATCCTTCCTCATCATAACTATGTACATAGTTCATTGGTTTTATACCCAGGAGCATAGGAGAAGATTTTAAAAGAATTTATGCTTTTATACTATATAATCAACAGAGCCCCGCCCTAACACCAGAACCCCTGACCCTGGGGCCATGAAATTCATAATTTTGGAAGAGGCAGACCTATTCAATATAACCATGTACTTGGTTAGTCTATTTCATACCCAGGAGAAGAGAAGAAGATTTTTTAAAGAATTAATGTATTTTCACTATATAAACAATTAAAGAGCCCCGCCCTAACACCAGAACCCCTGACCCATGGGCTATGAAATTCAAAATTTTAGAAGAGGCATTCTCGATCATCATAACTATGTACTTAGTTTGTTTAATACCCAGAAGCAGAGAAGAAGATTTTCAAAGAATTAAATGCATTTTCACCACATAACCAATAGAGCCCCGCCCTAACACCAGAACCCCTGACCCTGGGGCCATGAAATTCAGAAATTAAGAAGCATCCTTCCTTATCATAACTATGTACATAGTTCTTTGGTTAGATATCCAAGTGCAGAGGAGAAGATTTTAAAGAATTTATGCATTTTCACTATATAATCAATAGAGCCCCGCTCTAACACCAGAACCCCTGACCCTGGGGCCATGAAATTCACAATTTTGGAAGAGGCAATCTTATTTAACATAAATATGTACTTGGTTAGCTTTTTTAATGCCCAGGAGCAGAGAAGAAGATTTTCAAAGTAACAAAGCATTTTCACTAAACAGTCTATTTAGCCCCGCCCTAGCACTAGCACCCCTGACCCTGGGGCCATGAATTTCATAATTTTGGTAGAGGACTCAATGTTGATTACAATCATGCCAACAGTTTGACTGCTTGATGTCTAGGAGCATAGAAGAAGATTTTTAAAGATTGCACTAATTTTAGTGGTTTTGGCCCGATCCCTCAGGCCCCAGGGGGGCAGGGACCATGAAATTCACAATTTATGTTCCCCTTCACCCATAGATGCTTTGTGCGAAAATTGGTTGAAATTGGATAATCGGTTTCAGAGAAGAAGCAGAAAATGTTCAAATGTTAACGCACGACGAACGACGCACGATGACGGACAACAACGGATAGCAATAGGTCACCTGAGATTACTCAGGTGACCTAAAAATCCTAGGTAGTGCTGGATGACAGACGAAGTTGGCAACCTTGTTATTTATAGAGTGGGTTACGAATTTTTATAAACTGTTTTTTTTGTGATTTTTCGGTGTAATGGTATGGATTACATCACAAATATGTTACTAAAGGAAAATTTATGTAAAAAAAAAAATGAAAAAGGCCCGGGGGTCTATAATGGGGGAGAGGGGGTGTCTGTCCTCAAGCACCTCTGAGCAAAAAGTGGTCGAAATTATTCCAGTTTATCCTTTAAGCATTTTGGCCTTATAAATTGTAAAACGACAATGCTCCTGCCACGTGACTATTTTTTTTTTCGTAAGAAAGATGGCAGGCGCCGAATTTACAATACATGTGATAATGCTGAAAAAAGTAAGTCAATTGCAGTCGTCATATGGATAATGATGAAAAACTGACATATAACATCTTAGTATCACTGTCCCTTACTGTCTGTTCAAAAATATCTCACTAGATCGTCTAGTAACACAAAAAGAGCATTTCTTTCCATAACAATGTCGAAGTGCAATGTGTATCAATAATTTCAGTAAACTATAAGATAATAAAATATATGAACAATAAAACATTTCTAATAAATTTACAACTGGATAATACTTTACACTACTTTAAATTACTCCACAAGCCTGTAAGTATTATGCAATATTCCAATGTCCACCCCACCCCCACCCCCTTCATATTATATGGTGACTAACGACTATAACATAACAATAATCTGGATTCAACCCCCATGCACAACAAAGTTAAGTACTAAGTCATATAAAATTACAGTTCTTTTTAATTTACTGAAAATTTGGGTAAAATTGATAGGTACATGAACTCCTGTGCTCATATGGAGACGTGCCACCACTTAATTGCCGGTAGAGAGATGCAAATTTTTGTCCTGCAATCGACACTTAGGGCCATTGAGCAGGGACGGATCTTTTTCTTGCCAGCACCTACTGCGACACGGTACCTCGGTTTATGCGGTATCATCCGAAGAACCAGTGTCCACGTCGCACAGTGGGATTCGAACCCGCGACGTAAGGATCAACTTCTTATTCTGCGACTCTAGAGCAGACGCTCTAACCAATGCGCTAAGCGGGCGACGTCAAAGATAGAAGTGGGATTATTTGTCATAAACGTTGATTGTTTCTCCACAAGATCGGGCTGTGGTGAGAAGGATATGCAGATAACGAACAGTATGCAATGTAAAAAAAACAATACAAAATATGAGCAGAGGAAACACGGACCTCCGTGTCATTCGATTGCACTTTAGAGTGCAGTGTGTTTCATAGGAAACGGGCCTTGGGACTTTCGCATGACCATCGGAATTTGGCTAGGTACCGAATAAATAATAACATTCGGAGTTTGGCGAGACCACTGTATCTTGGCGTCATCATCGGACTTGAGGTTTTGCATATGTATATTGACTGTGGAATTTTATAACAGACGTGTCAGTATTTGAAACAACGAAACGGCTCCATCAAACTCGGGGCAGTTGTCTACGAACAAGAGTATGAACAACCCTCTCATCCATTTGCGCAATTCTGACTCAAATGAACTCCAAATTGAGCTTAACATCTAGTATGTGATTAAAATTTAAATTTTGGACAAAAATATAGATCTATGCCCTTTATTTAGAGCATATCCTCAACCAGAAGTCTCTGTCGAGACTGTAGCTCTACTGGTTTGTACTTATAACAAAGGATGAGAAAAGAAGCTATTGCCATCAGACCAAAACTGTTTAAGGAGTAGCATTTTAAAGGGAATTTCACAGACATTTCTATTTTTAGTAACAATGTTCATCAAATCAAAAACCGATGTACTACTTTGTGTATCTTATTGTAGTCTACTTGTGTGCCAAGTAATATTGAAATCAGACCAAAACTGTAGAAGGAGTAGCGTTTTAAAGGAATTTCACAGAAAATTCTATTTTTAGTAACCATGGCAACACTGTTCATCGAAATCAGAAACCGATGCACTATTTTATGTATCTTAGTGTAGTCTACTTGTGTGCGAAGTTATATTGAAATCAGATCAAAACTATAGGAACAGTAACATTCTAAACAAATTTCACAGAAAATTCTATTTCTAGTAACCATGGCAACACTTTTCATCGAAATCAAAAACCGATGCACTATTTAATGTATCCTAGTGTAGTCTACTTGTGTGCAAAGTTATATTGAAATCATATCAAAACTGTAGGAGGAGTAGCATTTTAAAGGAATTTCACAGAAAGTTCTATTTTTAGTAACCATGGCAACACCGTTCATCGAAATCAAAAATTGATGCATTTTTTAATGTATCTTGGTGTAGTCTACTTGTGTGCCAAGTTATATTAAAATCAGACCAAAACTGTAGGAGTAGCGTTTTGAAAAATTGTTTACAGACAGACGGACAGACAGATGGACGGACGACGGACACCTTACTATCGCATAAGCTCTTCTGGTCTCTGACCAGTAGAGCTAAAAATCGAGTTTTTAATCGGATCGGATACTATTTACCATGCATCGGACAGACGGTATTTGGACCGGAAAAACATACATTTATCCCAATGCTTTAAAGTCCTTGATATGGATATATTTTTATCTTTTATCCAAGAAGTAACCCTTATCTTAAATTTAATTGACGATATAGTTGCACAAATGTAGAACGACTCAAGATACCTCTCTGCCTTAAAATTGCTTTAAAATGCTTGTAATGCAGTAATTCGCGCCTTTTTCTCATGGGTTATCATACCCTGGTTGGTAGAAATAAATTGAGTCAGATTCTAGACGTCATGTATCAATAAATTGTATTTTGATTGAAAATAAAGAGTTTTTATTTTCTATTTCCGCCAAAAACAGCTGTCAGTTGGGTTTTGTATGAAAATGGTAGTGCTTACCTTTGCATCGGAAAATGTCCGATACATATGGTTAATTTGTGTCCGATGTACGGAGAAATGAACATACTAGTAAAAACCAGCTCTGAAAAGAATTATACGAACATAAAAGTGAATTTTTAAAAATATTTATGTAAAATTACCAATCTTTGACAAAATTCACCAAAGTCTGATATGTTCCATTGCAGTTGAATTCAAAGACCGATAACTCTAAAAATTGCAAAATCATATATTTCTGGTTATTCCCCTTTGATGATGTAAAATATGACGTAACTTCAAAGCCATTTTCGGTGTATTTTTTTTTTCAAAACATGGTAATAATAATAGGTATCATTAACAAATTTAAATCTTCAGCTTCAAGACAGAAATCAAAGTACTGAAAGTACTGAAAGCCGGGCTTAAGAACAGCACACAGGTGAAAAGAACAGGTTTCAGTTAAAGTATGAATGATATAAGGAATTATTAGATGCAGCGAATGAAAAAGCATCGTTAAATTTTATATAAGAACAATAGGTTTGACTTTGATGAAGTATAAGGGTGATTTTATCTTTTTATTTTTGAGCTTTATATACTTGTTCTTTATTGTTATTGAGCATTTTTTTTCTTGCCTTATGCCATGGCGTCAGGCACTACTTAGGATCAATATTTCCTACGTCCGAAGCTAAGAGGTCACAGTTAGCCAGCAAAATTTTGTGCATGCTGATTATCATCGAATTTTGTTACCTGCGTTTCAACAACAACAGTTAGCAGAAAAATGATCATATTACTGATAGACTGAGGATGTATTTAAACATGCATACAATCGCAATATGTCGTCCCCAACTTCGTTCGGGACGACATAATGACTAGAGAGTCTGCTATTGCAAGCAATAGCGTATGTTTCCCGAGAATTTTCATTTTGTCATCAGTAATACTATGCCCATTTGCTAAGCTTGGACAACCATCAACTCGTATCAGTCCTTTCGGTACTTTGATTTTAAAATCGGAGCTAAGCGCATGTGCATGCATATGCAAGTTATAAATCCCATCCTGTTTGGTTCAAAACTAGAGTAGTTATAGCCATTTAAAGTTATAGCCATTTAAAGTTTTAGGCAATCAGATTGCAGTGCACATGCATGCACATGTTTTCATGATTATTGTTATATATCATATTGTAGTAATGCATGACTTATTTAAAATTTCAATGTATTTCATCAAAAAAGAAATAGATATTAAAATTTTTGTTTCAGCCAATCAGAGCAAAGTGCACGTGCATGCACATCATTTCGTGCTAATCTGACAATGTCATATTATCTACACTATTAATATATCCTTATATAATATCCTTATGAAATGAGCATTTCATCAAAAAAGTGTAAAAGTTAAAGCAATATTCAGTATACGTCATTTAATGTTGCACGCATCCGCACGTAAATGCGTATGCACACAAAATGACCTTTGTTCCATACATCTACACAACATGCCTATTAGCCTTAAAAAGGTTTTAGCTCAATTGGATGGACATTTTTCTAGAACTCAAACTTGGACAACCATCAAACCTATCTGTACTTTCAGTACTTTGATTTAAAAATCGAAGTTCAAGAATTTTGACTTTTCCCCCCTTTCCATGGAAACTAATAAAAGCTTCGAATTTTTAAATCCAATGGGCACAATTAAAGAACCTAATCATTACATCCACAAAATTTCATGACGAATGTGCAAGGGTCTATGCCTACAAGTTTTTGGGATTTTAGTTCATGTAGAATAGTACTTGATGCAACAGATATCACCCAGGATGTTCCAGGGAATGATATGAGATTGCAGGCCAGCACATACAGCGGATACAAAAATTCTCACACTGTTAAAAGTGTTACAGGTGTTGCACCTAATGGTGCTTTGGTATTTATTACTAAATTGCACCCTGGCAGCAAATCTGATGTTGCAATTGTAGAACATTGTAAAGTCTTAGAACAGTTATCTCCAGGTGATATGATCTTAGCAGACAAAGGGTTCACTATTCACAAGTTGCTGCCCCCAAGGAGTACATCTAAATATTCCTCCCTTTCCAGTGAGGTCCAACTATGTCAAAGAATTGCTAAGTCACGCATACATGTTGAAAGAGCAAATGAGCGTATTAAGAATTATGAAATTTCAAGGCATGTTCCGCAGCAATTTAGATATATTTCTACAAAAGTCTTTCAATTATGCTGTGTTTTAGTCAATTTTCAGGATCCCCTTATGCAGGAAATTGCTCAGAATTTTGCAAGTGTAGATAACTAAGATATTAAAATTAAAATGTTTTCACCATGTTTAATGTTATATCTTATAGCTGTTGTAAATACGGGAGAAATTTACAGAAATAAAAGTCTGTCAAAACAGATATGTTGATCTCCCAATTGATGTCTTTGTTAATTCTCACAATCGCACAGTCTTTTGGTGTCCAGACCATAAAATCACACAAGGATTTCCCAATTATATGAAGCTGTCCTTGCACTTGATCATAGTATTGGTGGTTCTCTCATAGCTTGAAGGACTTGACTCCATTAAAATCCTGAACCTCTATATGAAAAAAATATATATGTTGAAGATTTTTAAAGAATAAGAATTTTCATTGGTGCCTCAATCATTAATATAAGACAAAACTATTTAACTAATAAATATTTACATGTATAAGTATTTTGTTCCTTACTGTACAATAAAGTGAGAAGGCAAATCATCTGCCTTGAGGACTAACATTACAACAGAAGGAAAAAACTTTTTTAACAATTGCTAAATTGTACTTAAATTTATCCAAACTAATATATTGGAATTATTTAAAGTAATATCTCAGTACATGAAACGTATTCAAACAAATACATACACACTATTACCGGTATTACCTAGGCAGACATCGTGTACTTTTTCAATAGCTTCTGGAATTGTCATATTCTTTGCTGAAAAGGGGCATTTCACCTCCAGTATTTCTGGCTTAACGTTTGACATCTCTAATATGTCAGCGAGTCCTGGATTCTGATAGCTGAATCCGAATGCAGCAGGACAACGAATGAGTCCATCGGGGCTTGACCCAAGAACCCCATTACAGTGTAGCCAGATACCTAATATGAACAGTATTATAAAGTTTCAAAATAGCATTAATATGCAACACTCTGATTTTCTTATGCATTGATGACTTGTTATAAATAGAATATACAAACAGTATATTTATATTCATTATCTTCAACTTCAGTTTAATAACTGAATTTTAAATAAATTAGCTCAAGAAAAATTTTTATTTATCATCAATTTTTATTTGCTTTAAAGAAATTGAAATTTTGCTTAGGAAAGAAATGTACCAACCTGTTGGCTCTACAACTGCATCCCCAAAAGTTCTATACTTTTCAATTGCGACTTTTTCATTGCACGTCCCCCAAATAATGGCATCCTTCTTTGACAGATCATAAGCTGAGCATAATCTTTTGTATAAGGAGACAGGATATCTGTTATATAAGGAGCAAACTTTCAATATTTTTGATTTTATAATTAACTGCTTTTACAAGTATCATTTATAATTACATATACATATAAAGGCATGTAAACTACCAGTATACCTATTTCTCTTGATCGCTGCCAAAACACAACCAAAGTTTGAAGCTGTTGATCTATTCTTCCTAACAGATGACCACATGCAATTTTCCTTTTGACCAGTGGTAAGACAGGCAATCTAAAACATGACAAAAATCTTAAAACTTAAACAACATTCATAATGAAACAGAATACATTCTATTCATTATGCAACTCATTTGTCTTTACCTGTTGGATTTCTTGCTCATTTATCATTAATTTTTGCTTCATCCAAGCGATTGGATTCTCTGCAGAAATAAATTCCTGGCTAGAGATGAGGTCTTCAACTAGAGGCACTGCAAGTGTGGGCACAGGCGGCTCGGGGGATAGTATCCAATGCATTGCTGTTGATTTAATTAAACAAAAAAATTAAACCCTCAGTGAAAAAGACAACAAATACTCAATAAACCTGTATTGCAGTTACATCACCAATTCTTAATACTGGTATATATGTTAAATATTTTTTCAAACTTATTCTATTTACTACTTCAAATAAATTTTGGATTTCAATATGTATACATGTGAAAAGAATGTACAAATAACTTCCTTTAAGTATGTATGAGAAATAGGGTGAATAATATTTAAACATTTTACTAAAGGTTGCAGTTGAGTTGAAGTTTTATATTACGTCACGATCTTCTAGTTTGACAGATGCGTTCAAGATAAATAGTATACGCCTCCTAACCGCAAGCTTTACGACTGGAACTTTCTTCTAATCCCTGATTGTTTGCTTGTACAACAAACTATTTCTGTGTCAAGGTTGATAATATGAGTTTATCAATCACATGAATTGTTTACGCTGAATGCATCTGTCAAAAAAGATTGTGACTTGATGCAAAACTTCACACTGAATTGAAATTGATAGTATAAATGTATAATTAAAAGTTTAAAACAAAGTCAACACAAAAACAAAAGAGACAAGAACAAAACTAAACATGTAAAAGACAAAAAAAGCAAAAAGAATGGAAAGACTGCACATCTTGTCAGAATTTCAGTCCAATGTCAAATAAGCCATTAAATATCTGAAGTCCAAAGTCCGGGTGTAATGAAATAGTTAGGTGTTTTGTGAATTTATATATATATATATATACATGTGTGTATATGCATTCTATCCTATCACAGTATAAATTTTCAAAAAAGTAACAATAGAATAAACTGGTAAACAATGTGACACTAAAATAAAACACCAGATATATTAACCTGAAAATCTCCCTACAGTTGTCAATTTCTGATATAGGAACTCCCTGTCCCTATCATTGACTGGCCTATTTGTTGCCCTAGTAATTTTTGACAAAAGTTGAAAAATGGAGCATAATACAACACTGAATGGTTTTACATATACCATGCTAGCTGCAGATCTGTAGCTTGCTGGTCTGAAAAAATTAGGATGGACGACCAGAGAGATACAGTTCCATCCATTGAAAAAAGTGTATATTGCCCATAAAAAATATGCTATTTCTCTATTTTTTATATTTTCACTTTTGGGGTACTGTCATTTTTTAATATTTTGCACCATTCATGAAACAGTCATAATAAATGCATACCTGTAATTTATAAACCTGTCATGTGCAGGAAAAAGTTCTTCCATCGTCTTAGTTTGACGAGGTGGCGCACTCTGGATGCTTAATCCAACTCTGGTGTACATCAGTTTTGCTGACATTTTTGTACCTGTATCAACATGTTCCATAAATTTACTAAGTTATATTATAGTCTTGGGGCCTAAAGTTAGATTTTATAGTTACAAGTATGCTTATATATGCCAAGGTAGTGGACTTGGAGGTTCCAGGGCACGAATAGTACCCTGCTACCTACAGTCACATGGTGAACTGCACACTTGTATATACCGGGTATATATATTGGTGTGCATGTTTTGATATAATTTCTATTTAACATTAAATTTGGTAAAGCATACCTAAAACAGACCAAGTGAATTTACATATTACATAAATTGCATATAAATTACCCATAGAGAAGAATGCTGGCTTTATGGTGACATTTGTCCATCCCATGTACACATTCACAGGTACTCTGTTCAACTGTGTAGTTAGAACCAAGAGTAATCTAATAAAATAAAAAAAAAATAACCACCTAGAATTTTACTTATATTATCTGATACTATCAATTTTAAAAGTAAAAAGCATGTTTACATGGAAACTTGAAAATTGTGGAGAGAGAAAAAAAAAAGAATTGTAAATTAATTTATTACTATGTATTAAGACATTGCATAGACACTTTCAGTCAAGGAAATTCGGAAAGAGGTTTGTTCTGGATTTATTGCATAGGCAGGATAAAACATATAACGTGCGAGTACATCCATTATTGCCGAGTACCCATTATTGACGATTTTCGTTTTTACGTTTAAAAATCTGTCAAACGGTATTTATTTGGAAATTTTTTGCAAAATACATAAATTACACAATTTTTCCAAACCCCAAATCGTCTCGGAGAAAGAAAAAGTTGTTTAGAATTAATAAACTCACCATTGATATATCAAGTCTTTGAAAACGCACAAAAAAGCAGTCGTGCGACAGGACATGCCATAGAATTTTCGGCTAGCTTTCCATTTTCCTGACAGAATCAGTCATGTTTTGGTGCAAATCAAATGAATATTCTCCTGCATGCAATGATACTAAACGAAATTATCCATGGTAATTTTTCTACTTGCATTATTTAACGAAAATTACGACGAGTATGAAGCGTCTGCTGTACGACGCCATTTTTGTTTTATACGGGAGCGGATCACCAAATCCACCACATGCACCTGTTCTTAATAAATCTGCAATAGGTTATTTTTATCGATTTATTTTTGCTCATATCGCTTCAAAATTATATGGACAACTTTTTAAAATAGTATAACAAGGTGAAAGTGTCTTATTTAATTTTTTTTAAATTAAAATATATATAAATGGGAAAATAAATGGGAAAATGAGGAAAAAATTCACAAGTTCTGGATGACATGAGAGTACAAAGACATATCCTGGATTCATCCTTGGAGAAACAATATACTCAATAACTTGCTCCACATTTTTTTTTCTTCAAGAGATAAAAAAAATAAATATTATGAAAAATGGAGTTCTATTGAAGATGGGGATGCAAGCTACTTTTCTTCAAAAACCCCTTTTACAACTCCCAAGTCATTTTATGGCTATAAAAAATGGAAACTAAAACCCATACAGGGGCTGGAGGGTCTAAATTCATACTTTATAATTGAACAAAATAGAGAAAAGTTACTTCCATTTACAGTTACAACATTTCTTTACATACTCCTATATATTTATAATTCTTCACATAAAACTGTAAAGCTTTGATTAAGCAGCCATAGGCAGAGGTCTGTATGACATTCATTCAACTCCTTAAAATTTCTTCAGATACTGTAGTCAACCATTTATTTGGTCATTGGCAAGGCAAAGACTTAAAAAAAAAACTTTTCTTTAATTCTTCCAAAAATCTCAAAGAAATGGGATGAACTTACAGTAACCTGTAGCTCCGGTCTCGCATGGAGGCTTGCACAATTCCCCTTATAAACTGCGCATCTTTGTCATTCACAAACTTTAAAACGTGGTCAGATTGTACGGCAGTCTCCGATTTCCGCATAAGTTTCGTTGTACCAGCTGTATAATTTGACCATGGAGAACGCCATACCGCAATCGCGTATACCTAATACCTTGTGTAATATGGCGTCTTCTTTGTTTATCTCCAGAAACGAAATCTGGCGATGTCTAGGGGGCACTGTGTAGGCCTAACACCTGCATCATTAGGGACTCCTCGGCTGATTAGGTTTGCCGAATGAGTGGAAAATTTAGCCTGGTACCCTGTCTCACCATTGCCGAGGCAGTGACGCAGACGTGACGCAGAGTAAACGAAGCAAAACAGGGACAGGGAACCAGGCTATGCGTAGGAATTTGTTAAAAGTTCTCTACTAAGAACAAATGTATTTTTGATAACTGCACAATAATAATTACAGTACAGTTTATATTCACATTTAACTAATCAGATTATGAGTATAAATTGTTTCAACAGCGATTACAAGTAGATACACTATATTTCAGAACGTCAGTTTAATTTGGCGACTATTGGGTCAACATCCTGCCTTGAACAGGAAGTTGAACAGGATCCCATAAGCCGGCTATTGCTCTTTGAGCAATAAGCCCGGCTAAAAACACGGAACTATTAAGTTGAAAGAGAGTTTATTGTCTAAAGTTGTCCGAAGCATGGTGAATTCACCCTATTGAAATTAAGAACAACGCGTCGACCGCGTGGCACAGTGGTTAGAGCGTCTGTTCTAGAGTCAGGAATTGATCCTTACGTCGCGGGTCCGAATCCCAATATGTTACTTTGAGACTGTGTAAAACTAGGTCCCGTATAACAGTAGGTGCTGGCACGAAAAATATCCTTCACTGTTCAAGGACTCCGCCAGTGCCGAGTATAGGACAAAATATGCAGCTCTCCACCAGTAAGTTTGAGTGAAGAGGTATATTGACGTTACAACAACATACAAACCAGCACAAAACCCCATCTTTCTAGGATCGACCGCAACACAGAAGTGACCTCAATCTTGGTAGTATAACTGCTCAAATCATGTGCACGTGACTGTCGCATCACATGACGATTGTAATCAGAATATCCAATCGTCCTCAAAATGATAACAACCATGAAATTTTACATTTGTCAGGTTTTGAAAGTACTTAAAAGAAACGTCATCGTGATTAAGAATGTATTGTTTAATCACAATATCCATTTGGCACATTCAGAAATGAATTCGGGAAAGTTGATTGATACTGGTGCATAGTATAAAATAAGACGGCCAATACATTATTGCAATGTGTTTAAACACATAAACATTATGCAAATATTAATTTTTTCATATGGGTTTTAAAAAGTTTAATATTGCATTCAACAATGTTGATAAATTTAAAAAAAATCATTTGTTTCACGAAAAATAAACTTCTCTAGTTGCCCATGGCTCCTCCCTAAGGGGCCCTCCCAAAATAATTTTGTTGGTTATGTCATTGCTATGTGAACACTGTATACAAAGCTATCCATTATTCTTACGAGTTTATACAATTATAACTTTTTGATGAGGTCAATCCCTAGAGATGTAGACCTTAGAGAAAGCTTACTGACCGAACACGAAGTGCGAGGTCGATATGCTTTCTCTGAGGTCTATATCTCTAAGGATTGTACAGAAACAAAAGACTACAATTGTTTTATTTATTTATTTATTTATATCAGTTAATAAGAAATGTCTTAAAACCATGTTTCAAATAACTCAGTACCTTCTCAGATAAGGCATTGTTATTTCATTTGCATTATGACGTCACAGTAATAAATAGCGGTATTATATTAATAGTTCAAAGTCAATAGCAAGTCTTTTTAAATACTGGTACTAAAAGGTTGTTCTAAATTCATAAGTATCATCCACATTTTCATACAAATTACTATACTTTTTCTGAAATAAAATCCTGAAATCAGATACATTGCTGGCCAAGTGCATCCATATGTACATTGTAGTTTCAGTAGATTTTTTGTCCCCCGCTTTCGCGAAAGCGAGGGGACATTAAATCTCATTCGTCTCTCCGTCTGTCCGTCAGTCTGTCCGTTCGTCACGAAAACTTTAACCTTGCCCATAACTTTTGATGAAGTGGAGCTATGACTTTAATATTTCACATGTGTATTCTTTGTGACAAGACCTTTCTTTGGGTACCACCAAATTTTACCTTGACCTTGGAGTTTGACCCACTTTTACACAAAAATTCCCAACTTTTACTTTGGCCATAACTTTTGAATGGTAGACACTAGGACTTTTATATTTCACTTATGTATTCCTTGTGACAAAGCCTTTCATTGGATACCAACAACCTTGATCTATTGACCTTGACGATTTCTGTACTTGTGAAAAACCTTTGGCTATAATTTTTAAATGGTAAGGGATAGGGCTTTCATACTTCACATACGTAATCCTTGTGAGAAGACCCTTCATTGGATACAAAGAACTTTGACCTTGACCTTGGAGTTTAACTTATTTTTAAAAAGCAAACCTTGACCATAACTTTTAAAGGGTTAGGGCTAAGGCTTTCATGTTTCACATATTTAATCCATGTGACAGGATCTTTCATTGGATTTCAAGAATGACCTTGACCTTGGAGTTTGACCCACTCTTAATAAAAAAAATCTTTGGGTAATAATATATTTATTTTGCATTTCAGAAAAGTTTAATCTTCGCTATGTTGCCATTAGGGGCCCTCAGTGTTTCACAAACACATCTTGTTCCTTATATTGAGAAGAGATATGGCTTTCATATGGCTTGACATGTGCATTACCTGTGACAAAATATTTCCAAGCACGCTTTGATTTGTGATCTATTGACCTTGACCTTCAGATTGAATTTTAAATTTCTAAATGACATATATGATAGGGCGTTCATATTTGAGACAATATGTCATAAAAAATGTTATCTCATCCACAAAGACACCGAAAGCGGGGGACCACAATACTTTGAATTTTTGTGTATTGATATCGGGTAATACAGTCTTATAATGAGGTTTTCCTAGTTGCACATGACATTAATGCAAAAGTTCAATCCAGCAGTATCGGTTTTTAGAATTTCCAGTTTATAAAGACTATTGTGACGTTGGCACTGTTGTTGCTTTACAGAAGAACGTTTCCAATTTTAGAAACAGCAGGTTTATAAATTTTAAAATAGAAACATCCAGTCTATTACACTTTTTATACTTGATCATGTGATCCAGCGTGAGCCAATCAGATAGGTGGCAGCAATAGAGAAAAATAATTATATAAATTATAATTGTTTTATTGACTAGCTAAATTCATTTGAAAGGAAGCAAGATATCCCCGGCAATAGTTGACCTAAAATGTACCTGTCAAAGAGAATCTTTGCAACTTCTGTATTATTATTGAGACGGATCGGTCTTCAGCTTCGTCCATCGATCTTATTGATCACCGATATAAATTATGTTTTTGTTTTGTCTAGAGTTTGCTTCTTCTTTTTTGTGTTTTCTGGCCGATTGTCAATTTACCTTCGGGCATGGTTTCGATTTTGTTGATGCCGACATCTTTCCCAGTATCATGCACTAATAGTGACTATACGCATAGGTATTTTTTTTCCAAATGAGTTCACATCCGAGGTCATATGCTATCATTTTTGTGACGGATCACGATCCATGCGTTTTGATTTATCACCTACTTAGGGTCATCATCATTTAAATTTCTTATATGAAATAAAGATTGAAAACCACCAAAATACGGCATGATACAATGGTGTCAGAAGTGGAATACTTTGGATCAAGTGGATGCTGATGGTGTTGTGTAATTGAAGACCAGTGGAGGCGAATCTTTTTGAGAATATTAGACAATGTGAATCTTTGTTTTGTTTCTTTGATTGAGTTTATGTACCCTAAAACCTTGATAATAAGATGGATTTAATAATAAGCCACCTATTTCTTGCATTGAAAATTATTCGAAAATAAGCCTGTTTTGAAAATAAGCCAGTCACGGCAATGTTTAGGAAAGAAGTTAAACTAAAATGTGTTTCTTTTTTAAAGCCTAACTCTTAGCTTATATTCTCTTTTTTAACTTTTTTCTTGGAGTAGAAGTACGTCTTGCAGTCGTTATTGCTGAAAACTCACTGTTTTAAAAAGGGAATTAAAGACACTGGAGCATTTAACTCTTGCAGAAGTTTACCTGGATCTTTTATTTTTAGAAACTGTGCAACAGGTTATTTTCAAAATATCAATTACAAGTTATTGTATTGATGATAAGCTGTGATAATGCTCTCGTCGCTTACCAGTTTTTTTGTACTGATAATAAGTCGCGTTTTGAAAATAAGACGGTTTTGAAAATAAGCCCCCATTTTCTTAACAAAACTTAAGATAAGCCGCGGCTTTTTTTTCAAGGTTTTAGGATATTACCATTTCTAATGTCCAAACCTAAGATTTCGAAGTCGATTCAACAACTTAATCCTGAAGTAAATGGTAAACGTAAGATTGCAACACCAGTTTTATTGTCAGACAGTAAAGGTTTATACTTAAAGAGGGAAATTACCACAGATTTGGAAAAAGAAATTCTATTCTGGTGTAAAAGTGGAGAACGAACAAGCGATGCAACTGACTGGTTAAAAAGAAATATTAATTCAAAAATAAGATATTATGTATACATCTGTATGTATGGTTAGGAACTTTTGATTTGGCCATTAAGTCTGCAAAATTCACATCCATTAGAACTTTTGAAGGATGACGGTGTTGAATACTGAAAGAGAAAATTTGTAGACTGAAGTAATTAATTTTATAAAGAAGCTCAAAGAAATTCTGGAAGTTCTAGTTTATTCTATTTCAAAGTGGAACAAAGCAAAGAAACACAAAGACCCGTCCAAATTTAAAGAAGACGATAAACTGTGGAGACACAGACTGAAAAACTGAACCAAATTATCCGTGAGTTGAATAAAAATGCTCGATCCTCAAAGTTCTCGCTCGATCTCTTGAGAAAAAGAAAGGTGAAGAAGGGCAAGAAGAGTGTACGAACTACATGTATATAACGATGGTATACATCCTTGTTCGTCGTTCGCAAAACTGTGGTAAAAACCAGAAGTCTCTGTCGAGACTGAAGCTCTACTGGTTTGTACTTATAGCAAAGGAAGAGAAAAGTACTTAGGCAGTTGGAAATTGAAACTTTTCAACAGCAATAAATAGAATAATGATTCTTGATTAAGTCTCTTTATGTTCTTAGTGTAGTCTACTTGCATGCCACATTATATTATAATCAGACTAAAACTGTATTTGGAGTAGCATTTTGAGAGTATTTAACAGAAATTTCTATTTTTAGTAACCATGGCAACACCATTCATTGAAGTGAAAAAATGACATATAGAATTATGTACCTTAGTGTAGTCTACTTGTGTGCCAAGTTATACTGAAATAAGACCAAAACTGTAGTAGGTGTAGCATTTTGAAAGCATTTCACAGAAATTTCTATTTTTAGTAACAACAGCAACACCATTCATCGAAATCAAAAACCGATAAACAGAATTATGCATCTTAGTGTAGTCTACTTGTGTGCCAAGTTATATTGAAATCAGACCAAAACTGTAGGAGGAGTAGCATTTTGAAAGAATTTCACAGAAATTTCTATTTTTAGTAACCATGGCAACACCGTTCATTGAAGTGAAAAAATGATATACAGAATTATGTACCTTAGTGTAGTCTACTTGTGTGCCAAGTTATATTGAAATCAGACCAAAACTGTAGGAGATGTAGCATTTTGAAAGCATTTGACAGAAATTTCTATTTTTAGTAACAACAGCAAAACCGTTCATCGAAATCAAAATCGATACACAGAATTATGTATCTTAGTGTAGTCTACATGTGTGCCAAGTTATATTGAAATCAGACCAAAACTGTAGGAGGAGTAGCATTTTGAAAGAATTTCACAGAAATTTCTATTTTTAGTAACCATGACAACACCGTTCATTGAAATCAAAAACCGATATACAGAATTATGTATCTTAGTGTAGTCTACTTGTGTGCCAAGTTATAATGAAATCAGACCAAAACTGTAGGGGGAGTAGCATTTTGAAAGAATTTCACAGAAATTTCTATTTTTAGTAACCACGGCAACACCGTTCATCGAAATCAAAAACCGATACACAGAATTATGTATCTTAGTGTAGTCTACTTGTGTGCCAAGTTATATTGAAATCAGACCAAAACTGTAGGAGGAGTAGCATTTTGAAAGAATTTGACAGAAATTTCTATTTTTAGTAACCACGGCAACACCGTTTATTGAAATCAAAAACTGATACACAGAATTATGTATCTTAGTGTAGTCTACTTGTGTGCCAAGTTATATTGAAATCAGACCAAAACTGTAGGAGGAGTAGCATTTTGAAAGAATTTGACAGAAATTTCTATTTTTAGTAACCACGGCAACACCGTTCATTGAAATCAAAAACCGATACACAGAATTATGTATCTTAGTGTAGTCTACTTGTGTGCCAAGTTATAATGAAATCAGACCAAAATTGTAGGAGGAGTAGCACTTTGAAAAATTGTTTACAGACAGACGGACGGATGACGGACGCATTACTATCGCATAAGCTCTTCTGGTCTCTGACCAGTAGAGCTAAAAATGACTAACGTCTTTGGTCGTAAATGACTGTTATAGTGATTAGTCTGTAACAATCACCATATCACATTTACATTACTGTCTGGGAAGAATTACCGATGTACGATAGAAATGTATTTTCTTTAACAACAATCACTTTGCTACAATTGAAAAACGTTTTATTTGCAATTTAAGAGCCATTCTCTGTAACGATTTGAAATGTTATAAAGGAGCTGTGGCACGCATAGTCTCAGAATTTCTCCAAACTCTCTATGATAAAAGTCGTTAATACCCTAAACTGAAATCAGGCAAAAATCGGTTGCTATGTTTTATAGTTACCATGGCAACATGTCTTAAAGTTCGAAAAATGGCATTTTTCAACATGTTTAGAGCCCAATAGTTAACATTTGCTTCAAAGCAAACAATTGGCAATGACTGTTTCCAAAAGTTGAAGGTCAGATGTCTCAAATGCATGATAAACATGTTTGGTAAATCAACTATTGCATACGTTACTATGGTAACAAAGTATTCAAAAGTAAAAAAAAAACTATTCATTGAATTTTATAAAGTCATACACGTAAAACTAAAAAGCAATTATAGGATGAAATGTGACCAAATAATAGAAAAAAGAGCCTTGAAACACATACCAAGAACAAAATATGATATTTCATTTTGGTTGGCAATGGTTGCCAAGGTTTTTATACCACAGAGAGCCTTCAAAGTAACAATCTTTATGTTTAAATCTGATCCTATGTTTTAAAAAAGCACATTTCCTCATAACTAATGATCAGTTTTATAAGATGTTGGTGTGCTCCAAGTTTTCCCATTTGAAAAAAATCAGATTAGATTCTTTTAATAGATCGTTGCTATGGAAATAAGCAGAAAATATATGCTTAAAAACCTGAAAAATATTTTTCTTTCCTTGGATACGTACCCTTAAATGTAGATTCCCAAAACTTTTATGATCGATATTTATTTACAGCTAACTTGACTTTTAATTTTGACTATCATCCAATCTCTAAGTGGATGCAAGAAGTTTGCACACAGGGTTTAATATTGATATAAAGTTCACAAAATCGAACATTTTCCCCTCTTGTTAACCATAGCAACAGTGTTGTTTTATTTATCAAATTTTATCAATATATGATATTCAACTTCAGTTCTATCAGATAAGTACTATTCAAGCTGACTTCTTGATTAAATGGCAATTTAATTCTTAATGCAGCGAAAAATAATTCACTTTTAAGCACTGGTACTTCGTTTCCATGGTAACACTGCAAAGTAGCAATTATACCCAATTTTTCTTATGGTTTTCGTGTTGGAAGGTCCTAAGGATGCATATTTGCAGGTCTTGAATTTTCATGTTTTTCCTCAAGACAGTAGCATTAACTCAATCTTAGTTACTGGTTTTGCGTGGTTACACTGTGTTACCATGGCAACCATAAAAGTTATTTGTAGAATAATATTGCTTATACTTATATACTTAAGGTCAAACATTTTCATTGTTTTTCTCAAGTAGTTGATTGAGTTTGAGCATGTTACACCTATCATTAGTGAATACGGAGTGTTTTTCAGCATATTTCAGCATTTTAAATGTATTCCAAATGTACCCCTAATTACCACTTACTAAGAGATATATTTTAAACAGTTTCTTTACAGTATAAGTGACATCAAGGTGTCATTTTTTGTGAGAATGGTTTGTTTGCTTTTTCTAGTTTTTATTAAGCCACAGATTTAAAGTGGCTGAAAATCTCGATTTTTCAAACTTTTCCGGCTGTTGCCATAGCAACCGAAACACATAGCAACGAATTTTTGTTTGATATTTGTTTCTGGTGTCAAGTACTAAGCATGGGTGAAGTTTCATCAAAATCGGTGACCATGCGTGGCAACGAAGTTTAAGTGGTTACAGAGAATGGTTATTAATAATTATTTAACATTGATTTAAAATAAAATTTGATTAAAAATTGTTTCAATTAAGATTTATTATCACTGTAATGCGTTGGGCCACTTGTTTTATTCCATGTCACTTGTGGTGACTGTTTTTTTTTTCAATTAATGGTTGCGCGATTTTTCCTTTATTGGCAAACTGCTCTTTAAAAAGTGATTGGCATATTTATTTGTCTTCTGTAAAATATTTTCATTGTTATCAATAAATAGTTCAAGTGGATAGACAGTGTTTAAGATTTCTCTTTGTAATCCAGATATCTGTTCAAAAAAAAAGAAGAAACCTTAATTCAATAATTCATCGTCCAAAAAGTGTTATTTACATGATAGTGAATAATTTTTCACAACAAATCCATAATCCCCTAGTAATATTTTCTAAAAGATTACCTACATCTGTGAAGGTGTTGATTTATATATTTTTTAGAAAGTATACTAAGTACAGGGAAGACGAAGAAGGTAACCTACCAATACTTTCGTACCTTAATTACAAAAGAAGATAAAGTCTTGATAATTAGACTATTAGTAATAATCACAGGAGTTCGCGTACCTATCAATTATACCGAAATTTTCATTAAATAAAAAAATACGTAATACGTATAATAACTAGTGCTAATTGTAACGGGGACCGTTACAGATGTTCCCCAAACGCTCCCCAACTCCCTTTTGGTACCATATTCCCTGTTATCTCTATCAAATAAGAAATACTTTATGGAATTTAGACTTAATCAAGGTCTTCCAAGAAAAATACAAAATATATTTAAAAAATAGGCATTGCACGCGTGTTCATGTGCGTAACGACCATATTATCTTGTCTACACTATCTTAAATTTTAATTATATCAAAGCATTTAATCCAAAAGTATTTAAAAAATGCACTCATTCGAGTGTATTTTTTATTTTACTCATTTCACGTGCACGCACGTGCATAATGACTACACCTTCTTGTAGGAGTCCCTTATATTTATCCAAGTTCTAAATCTCATCCTGTTTGGTTGAAAAACAAGAGAGTTATAGCCATTTGAAGTTTCAGCCAATCAGATTGCAGCACACGTGCATGCGCGTGATTTCATGAATATTTTCTATATCATATTTTAGGATATCTTAATGCATGACTATGTTTTAAATTTCAAAGCATTTCGTCAAAAAACAAAGGAGATATAGCCATTTAAAGTTTTAGCCAATCAGATTACAGCACGTGCGCATGCGCATGCTTTTATTAAAATTTTAATATATCATGCTGTAGATCTTCATAATGTAGGACCATGTTCAAAATTTCAAAAGATTATGACAAGAAACAAGAAAGATATTGAGACTTTAGTTTCAGCCAATCAGAGCAAAGCGCACGTGCATGCGCGTGAGATCTTGCTATTTTGACCATGCCATCTTGTCTATACTACCAATGTATCCTTACATTATGAGTTTCAAAGCATTTTATCAAAAAATAGAAAAGTTCCGACTATATCTATTATATTGGTTATTTCAAGTGTTGCACGTGCGCGCTCTTGCAAGCACGTGCGCGCAAAATGACCTTGATTCCGCAAATCTGCATAACATGTCTACTTACCCTAAAAAGGTTTTACCTACCTCGGACAAACAGTTTACAAGATCATTCCCGGACAAAAAAGTACCCAGGAAGAAGAAGAAGAAAAATAATAATAATAATAATAATAACTAGTGCTAATTGTAACGGGGACCGTTACAGATGTTCCCCAAACGCTCCCCAACTCCCTTTTGGTGCCATATTAACTGTAAGCTTCATTAAACAAGACAAACTCTATGCATCTGAGATTTTAGCAACATTTACAAAGAAGTGTACAAAAATCATTTAAACTTTAGCATTGCACGCGTGCACATGTGAATGCATTTGCGTCATGACCATATCATCTTGTCTACACAATCTATATTTTTAATACACTCAATATTAAAGTATTTAATCCAAAAATATTTTAAAAAACACGCTTATTCAATTGTATGTTTGATTTTACTCATTTTACGTGCACGCACGTGCATACATGAGCATGGTGACCATACCTTTATGTAGAAGTCCATTACATCTATTTATGTTCTAAATTCCACCCCGTTTGGGTGAAAACTAAGGGAGTTATAGCTGTTTAAAGTTTCAGCCAATCAGATTGCAGCACATGTACACGCACGTGTATGCATGTGCATGGTGACCATACCTACTTGAAGAAGTCCATTATATCTATCTATGTTCCAAATCCCATCCTGTTTGGTTGAAAACCAAGGGAGTTATAGTTGTTTAAAGTTTCAGCCAATCAGATTGCAGCGCACGTGCATGCACGTGTTTTCATGATGATTGCTTTATTTCATGTTGTAGGATATCCTAATGCATGGCTATGTTCAAAATTTCAAAGGATTTCGTCAAAAAACAAGAAAGATATTGAGACTTTAGTTTCAGCCAATCAGAGCGAAGTGCACGTGCATGCGCGTGAGATCTTGCTATTTTCACCATGTCGTCATGTCTATACTACTAATATATCCTCACATTATGAGTTTCATAGCATTTCATCTAAAAAAAGAACAGTTGTGGCTATATCTATTATATTGGTCAATTCACGTGTTGCACGTGCACGCTCTTGCAAGCACGTGCGCGCAAAATGACCTTGATTCCGCAAATCTACATAACATGTCTACTAACCCTAAAAAGGTTTTACCTACATCGGACGAACAGTTTACAAGATCATTCCCGGACAAAAAAGTTCCAGGAAGAAGAAGAAGAAGAAAAATAACTAGATCTTTTTGTCGTTCAACAAAAACGGAGGGCTTTTCGACCCCTAAAAAGAAGAATCTTATATTACACATTAAAAAAAACCCAAATAATACAATATCGCAAAAGTTCTTTTGAAATCAATATTGAATAGAAAACATAACGATTCTCTTTGTCCACCAGTGTCTACTCAAAGAGAAATAACTCTTCCATCAACATTTAAAACATACGAAAATGTACTGTTTTTCAGTCCATTAAAACTCTTATAAGGGGTCAAAAAGTGACCCCACGGCCAATATTTTTTTAAACTGCACTCTTTATGCTTAATGCCAAACCAAAATTTGTTTGAAGATTGCTTGAAAAATAAAAAAGTTATGGAGAAAAGGCTGTTTTCTGAATTGACCCCTAAAGTCCCTTCAATATAAGGGATTTTTCTTTTCATGACCTTACCAACTGGAAACAATGATAGAGTTATTATTCATGTGAAATATCACGAGCACTGCTTGCTTCCCTCTTGATATATGGGACATTGTATGATTTCATATTTAACATAGAAATCTCCATAGACAATTTTAAGGGACTCATAAAACCGGAAGTACTCTTCATATGCATATCAAATTTGAAACATAGGGAGCGTATTAAACTCCAAACAGGTTGACAAAGGGAGATAACTCTTGCATTATTATTTTTTAAATTACTTAAAAATACATAATTTCAGGTCTCTAAAACACCCATAAGGGATCAAAAAGTGACCCCACGGACCATTATTTTTAAATTGCCCTTTTTATGCTTAACTCAAAACCGAAATCAGTTTGAAGATCTATGGACGAATAAAAAAGTAATATACAAAAAAAACGAATTTCTGTACTGACCCCTTAAATCCCTTTTCCTTTAAGAAATTTTATTTTCATGACCTAAACTCCGAAAGGCAATGCTAAAGAAATTTTTCATGTGAAATATCATGAGACTTGCTTGCTTCCCGTTGAAAATAATGGACATTACATAATTTCAAATTTAACATAGAAATCTCCATAGGCAATTTTAAGGTATTTATAAAACCGGAAGTACTCTACAGATCCATACCAAAATTTAAACATAAAGAGTATATAGGACTCCAAATAGGTTGACAAAGGGAGATAACTCTTGCACAGCTATTTTTGAAAATACATAAAAAAGCAAAATTTCAGGTCTTTAAAAGTCCTTTAAGGGGTTAAAAAGTGACCCAAGGCCCATAATTTTCTAATTGTTCTTCTTATGCTGAACTCAAAACTGAAATCAGTTTGAGAATTGGTTGACAAATACAAAAGTTACAGGGAAAAAACGAATTTTAGATTTGACCCCTAAAAATCCCTAATTTTTAGGGATTTGGTTTTCATAACCTTTTCACCTGAAGACAATAATAAATCAGTTATTTCCTGTAAATATTACTAGATTCGCTTGCTCTCCTTCTGAGATAATGGAACATTAATGAGTTTTTTTTTACTATAGAAACTCCCATAGACAATTTCAAAGCCTTATAGAACCGGAAGTTCTGCTCCGATGGACATGATACTTACATTATAGCCTTTTATTACTTTGATAAGCAGTATGTAATCATCAAAATAAATTTCCGATATTGTTTTCAAAATTTTTAATTTCAATCCCCCTTTTTCTTAACTTTGGAGCCTTATAACACAAAAATATACGATAGGTGCAAAAACAGTAACGATGAATTTTTTATAGATATTACTTTGAGGAATACACTCCTAAATTTTGAAAGAAATTGCATGTAAAATAAGGAAAGTTTTAGGCTTTAAAGAAAATTTAGTTTCTGACCTATAAATACTGGAAGTGACGTTGACGGAAGTACAAAACCTAACATATGCAAGACATTTAAAATTTCTTTTTAATGGTTATAAAGGTATATCCATATGTTCAAAGACTTTCTTCATATCCATGACATAAAAAACGCTAAGAAATAAAATAATAATAAAAAAGGCGAAAACAATAGGTCTTTTCGACAAAAGTCGAAAAGCCCTAAAAAGACGAAAACAATAGGTCTTTTCGACAAAAGTCGAAAAGCCCTAATAAACAAGATGAAAAAAATAGGTCTTTTCGACAAAAGTCGAAAAGCCCTAATAACTAGATCTTTTTGTCGTTCAACAAAAACTGAGGGCTTTTCGACCCCTTAAAAATCAAGCGCTTAAAAAAACTTACATGATATAAAACTCATAAGGTTCAATTTCACAAAAGTTCTTTTGAGATCAATACTGAATTTGAAACATAACGAGTCTCTATGTCAAATCAGCGTCTACTCAAAGAGACAATTCTTTCATGAATATTTAAAACATTCGAAAAACTGCTGTATTTAAATTGTCTCAAACTCCTATAAGGGGTCAAAAAATTACCCCACGGCCCATAATTTTTAAATTGTACTTTTTATGCTTGATGCAAAGCCAAATCAGTTTGAAGATTGGTTGAGAAATAAAAAAAAGTTACAGAGAAAAGCCGTTTTCTGTGCTGACCCCTAAAATACTTTCTATTTTAGGGATTTTTATTTTCATGATTTAACCACCTGGAGAGAATGCTAGAGTCAATATCCTTGTGAAATATCAAAAGAATTGCTTGCTTCCCTTTTCAGATATTGGACCTTGTGTGTTTTCATATTTAACATAGAAATCTCCATAGGCAATTTTAAGGGACTCATAAAACCGGAGGTACTCTTCATATTTATACGAAAGTTGAAACGTAGAGAGTATATTAGACTCCAAACAAGTTGAGAAAGAGAGATAACTCTTGCACAATCATTTTTTTAAAAGACTTAGAAATACAATATTTTAGGACTCAAAAACTCCTATAAGGGGTCAAAAAGTGACCCCACGGACCATATTTTCTAGACTGTTCTCTCGATGCTTAAGTCAAATCTGAAAACTGTTTGAAAATTCATTGAGAAATAAAAAAGTTACACGCAAAGGTCTGTTTTTAATACTGGCCCCTAGAAATCCCTTATTTTCCAAAATTTCAATTTCATAATCTAATGATGTCATAACTGTATCAAAGTCATTCTGTATTCAAAATATTACAAGAAAATCTTGATTATTTTAAGAGAAAATGTACCATGGCTGATTTTATTTTAA
The DNA here is from genome assembly GCF_032062105.1 of Saccostrea cuccullata. NCBI lineage: Eukaryota > Metazoa > Mollusca > Bivalvia > Ostreida > Ostreidae > Saccostrea > Saccostrea cuccullata. Next base: position 18,160 of record NW_026935324.1, on the reverse strand, counting down.
CTCAAAACTTTCAAGAGCCATAAAACCGGAAGTTCTGTTCTGATTGATATGAAACTTACAGGATATGTTCTACTAATTAGTTCTAATATACTTCTATGCTCAAACTAATTTTTGGAACGTTATTTTGACTTTCTAAAATTCCATCCCCCTTATTCAATGTTTGAAGTCTTATATCTCGAAAAATATCTGTGGTCAAAATTTACCTACACGCACTTTTTTTATTGGATTAGGTCTCTAGAATTTATATCTTAAATTAAGGAGTCTAGACACTAAAATTAAAAATGTTTTAGGCTTCTTTAGAAATTTCAGTTTTCCTTTAGTAGAAACCGGAAGTGACTATACCGGAAGTTCTTCATGTTTCACGCACGTAAGATTTACATTTGCTATTTAGTGATTATAAACTAAAATACCTATTTTAAAAGGTACTCCCTAAATGCTGAACGATAGAAGTGTTCAGTATAATAAACAACAAAAACGGAGGGCTTTTCGACCCCTTAAAATAAAGAATCTTATAAGAAAAATCAATATTTTACAATAAAAAAATCATAGAATACAATATTGCAAAAGTTCTTTTGGGATCAATATTTAAATTGAAAACATAACAATTCTCCTTGTACATCAGTGTCTACTCAAAGAGACATAACTCTTTAGTAGTTATTTAACACATACGAAAATATACTGTTTTTCAATCCACTAAAACTCCTATAAGGGGTCAAAAAGTGACCCCACGGCCCATAATTATTAAACTGTACTCTTTATACTTAAAGTGATGTTAAAAATAGTTTGAGGATTGGTTGAGAAATAAAAGCGTTACAGAGAAAAAGCCGTTTTCTGTACTGGCCCCTAAAATCCTTTCTTTTTTAGGGATTATTATTTCCATGACCTTACCACCTGGACATAATGCTGGAGTCAATATTCATATGAAATTTCACGAGAATTGCTTGCCTACCTTTTGAAATAATGGAAAATCATGATTTCAAATTTAACATAGAAATCTCCATAGGCAATTTTAAGGGACTCATAAAACCGGAAGCAATCTTTATGTGCATACCAAAATTGAAAGATAGAGAGCATATTAGACTCCAAACAGATCAACAAAGAGAGATAACTCTTACATTATCATTAGTGAAAAAACTTAAAAATACAATATTTCAGGTCTCTTAAACTCCTATAAGGGGTCAAAAAGTGACCCCACGGACCATATTTTTTAGAATGTTTTCTTTATGTTAAATTCAAATCCGAAACCTGTTTGAAAATTCATTGAGAAATAAAAAAGTTACAGGCAAAGGTCTGTTTTCAATAATGGCCCCTAGAAATCCCTTATTTTCCCAAATTTTGATTTCACAATCTAATGAAGTTGGAACAGTATCAATGTCATTCTGTATACAAAATATTACAAGAAAATGTTCATTACTTTAAGAGATAATGTTACATAACTGATTTCATTTTAACATAAAACTTTCAAAACCCATAAAACCGGAAGTTCTACTCCGATTGATATGAAACTTACAAGATATATTCTACCAGTTTGTTTCGACATGTTTTAATCCTCAAAATAATTTTTGTAACGTTATTGTGACTTTTAAAAATTTCATCCCCCCTTCTTCAATGTTTGAAGTCTTATATCTCGAAGAGTATCAGTGGTAAAAAATCACATTTGCGCACTTTTTTATTGGATTAGTTCTCTAGAATTCATATCTTAAATTTGGAAGTCTAGACACTGAAATTGGAAATGTTTTCGGCCTCTTTAGAAATTTGAGTTTTCCTTTTGTAGAAACCGGAAGTGACATAACCGGAAGTCTAAGTTATTACAGACAGGATATTTTTACATTAGCTATTTAATAGTTATAAAATATAATACCTATACTTAAAGGTACTCCAAAAAATCTGAGCAAAAATTTGCTAAGTATAATAATAATAATAATAATAAACAAGACGAAAACAATAGGTCTTTTCGACAAAAGTCGAAAAGCCCTAATAATAATAAGAAACAGAGTAAAAACAATATGTTCCCCAACTTCGTTTGGGGAACATAATAAGAAACAGAGTAAAAACAATATGTTCCCCAACTTCGTTTGGGGAACATAATTACACAAGGAGTGCAACGCATTTTAGGTCACCTGGGAACCCCTCGCTTAATATCAAGGCTGTCGCACAATTAATCGAAAATTATAAAACACAAACAAATCTTTTTGGAAGGGACCATTCTTTATGGCGTTTTGCATATGATTTCAAACGCATGTTTTACAGCAGCAGCGGTGACATTTCTCCACAACTTCGCTCAAATATCCGTTGTCCGCGACACCTTGACGTGACGTCACGGGCGCGTCCATTTACCCAAAAAGGAACAAAACTGCCTGAAATGCTTAATAAATCTAAATGATTGAGGTCATATGCGAAAAGAAACTAGAGAGTTAGTAGACATTCAAGAAAATTTAAAACGGGGGGTACAAGTACTTGTACTCGTATCTAAACGTAATATCGTTATCTCTAGTTAATTGTGTATGATCTTTTTTTTGTTCCTTTTGGGTAAATGGACCGCCCGTGACGTCACGTCATGGCGTCGTGGACAACGGTTGCCCTCCTTGTGTTATTATTATAGGTATTACGTATCTTTTATATTTACCGAAAATTTCGGCAAAATTGATAGGTTCGCGAACTCCTGTGGTAATAATTGAAATTGCAATTCTAAATAAAGGGGATGGAAGGTGTTGAGCTTTCTCTAGCTGCACCTTGTGAGAAGGGTGCTTAATATGATACGGAAAGTATAGTGTTTCTATGTAAGTTCTTACATGAAGTACTAAAACATAACATGTAAAACCTAAGTTCAGAGCTATAAATGTTATAATAATGGTTCAAAATGTTCACCTCCTGATTGGGAAGTGAAGCTGAAAAAGCTGCTGCTGGTTTATATTGTTGATTCGACTGAATTCGAAGTTACAACACCTGTTTTTTAGGTCGGGTCGACTTGTAATAGTGTTTAATGTAGGAAGATGGCATTTGCAAAGGAAAACATTCCCAAATTCTGCCTCGAGATGTAGCCTGAAACAACTAATACAAAGTTTTTAGCGATACGCTTTAACTTTCAGGCGTGATTGATTGATGTTTTAGGTTGTTTTACGTACCATTCGAGAGTTTTTCATTCATGTAGAGACGTCACTTAATACCGACGAAGGGCTTCAAAATTTGACCTTTATTCGACACTCAGGGCCATTGAGCAGTGAGGCACCTTTATCGTGCAAACGCCTGCCACGTTACAGGACCTTGCTTTTTAATGTTTCATCCGAAGGACCCGCACCGACTTTTAACTTTACAATCGTCCACTTCCCTTACTTGTGCAGCAATATACTTTCATCGTTATATATCTCGGTTGATTCGATACGCAAGAGCATGCTCAACTTATGTGCCGTTTCTAGAACGAGTTAAATTATTGACAAACAAGTTGATGAAACAAGAATATCAGCAGTCTCGTTTAAAGTCATCATTTCGTAAGTTCTTTGGTTGAGACAATGACCTTGTCAGCAAATACGATTTACAAGTATCTTTGAGGAAATGCCATCTGACGTTTTTGAAAACGGATTTTTCCGTTATTTCCAGGTCATGAAAGGAGCACACAGCGGGTGTGACTGGTCGACATGGGATGCTTACTCATCGATGGCACCTGATCCCACCTCTGAGGTTCTAGAGGTCCGTGTTTGCTCTGCTCCTATTTTATGGACTTTCAAACTTGAATACTGTTCGTTATCTCTTTTAAATTCCATCTTCGTAACCAATTCTTAGCTCTACTGATCAGAGACCAGAAGAGCTTATGCGATAGTAATGCGTCCGTCGTCCGTCCGTCCGTCTGTCTGTCTGTAAACAATTTTTCAAAATGCTACTCCTCCTACAGTTTTGGTCCGATTTCTATATAACTTGGCACACAAGTAGACTACACTATGATACATAATTCTGTGCATCTGTTTTTGATTTCGAAGAATTGTGTTGCCACTGTTACTAAAAATAGAAATTTCAGTGAAATTCTTTCAAAATGCTACTCCTCCTACAGTTTTGGTCCGATTTCAATATAACTTGGCACATAAGTAGACTACACTAAGGTACATAATTCTGAATATCAGTTTTTGATTTTGATGATCGGTGTTGCCGTGGTTACTAAAAATATAAATTTCTGTGAAATTCTTTCAAAATGCTACTCCTCCTACAATTTTAGTTTGATTTTAATATAACTTGGCACACAAGTAGACTACACTAAGGTACATAAAATAGTGCATTGGTTTTTGATTTTGATGAACGGTGTTGCCGTGGTTACTAAAAATAGAAATTTCTGTGAAAGTCTTTCAAAATGCTACTCCTCCTACAATTTTGGTCTGATTTTAATATAACTCGGCACACAAGTAGACTACACTAAGAACTCGGCACACAAGTAGACTACACTAAGATACATAATTCTGTGCATCGGTTTTTGCTTTCGATGAACGGTGTTGCCATGGTTACTAAAAATAGAAATTTCTGTGAAAGTCTTTCAAGATGCTACTCCTCCTACAGTTTTGGTCCAATTTCAATATAACTTCGCACACAAGTAGACTACACTAAGATACATAATTTTGTGCATCGGTTTTTGATTTTGATGAACGGTGTTGCCATGGTTACTAAAAATAGAAATTTCTGTGAAATTCTATCAAATGCTACTCCTCCTACACTTTTGGTCCGATTTCAATATATCTTGGCACACAAATAGACTATACTAAGATACATAATTTTGTGCATAGGTTTTTATTTTGATGAGTGGCAAGGATCATTATTTTTACTTATTGCTGTTTTAAAGTCTCAACTGCTACTTTTCTCTTTCTTTGTTTTAAGTATAAACCAGTAGAGCTACAGTCTCGACGGAGACTTCTGGTTATATAACGTCTTGCTATACCTCCCGTGTGAAAATTTGGAAAGTATACAACAGTGCGACATTTAACTCCGGACATGACATTTGTCCGGACTTTCGCCAACCACTTTTCCAAAGATACATGGAAACCATTTATGTCATCCGGTGGGATTTTTTTAATCGCACAACATGGACTAACCTTTACACCTGAATATCTTCCAGTTTAAAGGATATTACACCTGCAATCAAGGAATCCCATGGGATTATGGTGGGATTTTCTCTCCTAACCAATATCCCACCATTATTCTGTGGGAGAAAAATAAGTTCTGTGGGATTTTTTCTCCTATAGAATCAAAATTCCCATTTTTAACCTTACATGGGATTTTTTATCCCATAAGTTGTGAAATGGGACAAGAAGTTCCATAATTGTCACAAATAGGATTAAAAGTTCTCTATCATAATGATTTATAGAATATATTATCCTACAGGAGAATGGAAATTGTTTTTATCTCTTTAATTTTTCCCTTTGAAAATTTCAGTCCTAACTCTTTCCATTTATCATTTTACATTTCAAAAGTGCATGCTATTGCAAGCAAAATAATACCAAATTGGCAAAATTTCATTGAGAAATAAAAAAGTTATGACCATTCAAGAGAACACAGCAGTACGATTAACAGAGAAATTTGGCATGATGATGGATTCTCCCTATAAAAATTTCAGTCCTCTTACAATTTATCATTTTACATTAAGAAAGTACATGCTACTGCAAGCAAAATAATACCAAATTCGCAAAATTTCATTGAGAAATAAAAAAGTTATGCTCATTCAAGAGAACACACCAGTCCAATTGACAGAATATAACATGATGATGGATTCTCCCTATGAAAATTTCAGTACTCTTTCAATTTATCATTTTACATTTAGAAAATACATGCTACTGCAAGCAAAATAATACGAAATTGGCAAAATTTTATTGAGAAATAAAAAAGTTATGCTCATTCAAGAGAACACACCAGACTTAAGTACAATTATCGGAGAAATATGACATGATGATGGATTCTCCCTATGAAAATTTCAGTCCTCTTACAATATATCATTTTACATTTAGAAAGTACATGCTATTGCAAGCAAAATAATATCAAACTGGCAAAATTTCATTGAGAAATGAAAAAGTTATGCTCATTCAAGAGAACACACCAGTCCGATTGACAGAGTATAACATGGTGATGGATTCTCCCTATGAAAATTTCAGTCCTCTTACAATTTATCATTTTACATTTAGAAAGTACATGCTACTGCAAGCAAAATAATACCAACAGGCAAAATTTCATTAAGAAATAAAAAAGTTATGCTCATTCAAGAGAACACACCAGTCCGATTGACAGAGTATAACATGATGATGGATTCTCCCTATGAAAATTTCAGTCCTCTTACAATTTATCATATTACATTTAGAAAATACATGCTATTGCAAGCAAAATAATACCAAATTGGCAAAATTTCATTGAGAAATAAAAAAGTTATGCTCATTCAAGAGAACACACCAGACTTAAGTACAATTATCGGAGAAATATGACATGATGATGGATTCTCCCTATAAAAATTTCAGTTCTCTTACAATTTATCATTTTACATTGAAAAAGTACATGCTATTGCAAGCAAAATAATACCAAACTGGCAAAATTTCATAGAGGAATAAAAAAGTTATGCTCATTCAAGAGAACACACCAAACTTTCTAGTCCGATTAACAGAGTAATGCTCATTCAAGAGAACACACCAGTCCGAGTGATAGAGTAATTAACATGATGATGGATTCTCCCTATGAAAATTTCAGTCCTCTTACAATTTATCATTTTACATTTAGAAAGTACATGCTATTGCAAGCAAAATAATACCAAATTGGCAAAATTTCATTGAGAAATAAAAAAAGTTATGCTCATTGAAGAGAACACACCAGTCCGAGTGACAGAGTAATTAACATGATGATGGATTCTCCCTATGAAAATTTCAGTCCTCTTACAATTTATCATTTTACATTTAGAAAGTACATGCTATTGCAAGCAAAATAATACCATGTATACATGTATAGTGATCGGGATGTCCGTCTGCACGTCCGTCCGCCTGTAACGCTTTGGGGTTCCCTTCTCTTATCTGCAATTCCTCTTATACTGAATGAAATTTTATGAAACTTTCACAGAATCTTTGTTACATAGTGCCATTGTGCACCTCCTTTTTTAACTTTTTTTATCTGACACTTATTTGGGGTCTCCCAGAGCAAAACATGGACGTCACCATTATAAAAATATGGGAGGTAGAGGTATCATTTAGTTCATTCATTCATCATTTTTTCTCTATGAAGAGATTTTAGGTAGAATAAAATAGAGCATTAAATTATGTACCTATCGTAATGCATTAATACAAACAAAGGAAGGTAAAGTGTAAAAAATAATGTCAACTACATGTACAAAGTGGCTCTATTTCTATTAACTAAAGGAGGTTTGGTTAAAACCCGAAAGATGAAGGTAATATAAAACAAGGCATTAAATTGATGCAAAGCATCGAATTGGCCGCAAACAAAATTCAGCATTTAAAAAAGCTCTTTCACAATTTTAAAAGCCAGCATGCAAGAAAAGCACAAGATATTTAAAGCTGAAATAGTGATCATTTTCACAAACCAAAACAAATAATTTTTAAAATAGAAAAAAAACCCAGAAATTTTAGTGCAGCAAAAAGATCCATCAATGTAAAAAATTCAATGATAAATGATTAGAATTCACCAGAGACCTACAGGTATATACTATTATTTTTAGTGTAAAGGTCCATGGAATTTACTATAATTTTCACTGACATCAAAATGATGATGTAGGCCTCTCAGGATAAACCACGTGCTGATTCCCTGGATCCTTGTCACGCGATAATGGCAATGGTTTCTGCAGAGTTGACTATGCTGTCAGTCTAATTTAAAATCAGAATTCGAAAGACCAAGAGAATATCAAACAATCTGAAGAAGATGAGGAAAATTGAAGATACTTACAGAGCAGGGAACTAAAAGATTTGATGTACAAACACTAGGTCCTGATAAGTGAAGGTAATTAATCCAGTCCTATAAAACTTAAGTCTAAATGATTATTCGTTATGTAAGATTTCAAAAATTTTAAATTACTTATAAGGTGTTTAGTATTTTTGAATGAAATTAAAAAAAATAATGAAACAAGACATCTGTGAGCCAATGCTCACTAGTAATTAGGGATGGGTATCGCCAAAAATTTCGTATCGCGATATATCACGATTTTTTCCCACAATATCACGATAATATCATGATATTCTTAAAAGCAGTTTTTACCGTGATTTTATATGAAAAGTCATTATTTTTCTAAAAAAATATGCTAGAAAAACAAAATATTGCTTTCTTGAAATTTTTATGTATATAAAATCAGTTATGTTTGGACGGTAAGATGTCGTTCTTTTCACTTTTTACAACATTTTTTATACTTTCTGTAATTGTAATTTGAAAGATTGAACAAATAAATGAATAATTTCTGGACTTTATAATATGTACCTAAAGACCGGTATTTAGGTCTCCGTATCACGATACGTATCACGCAACAAAAATCGTGATATACCGGTATACCGATAAAATCGCACATCCCTACTAGTAATACCCCCGCTCTTATGTAAATAAGCACTATCATGTTAATATACACAAGTTCAACTAGTAAACTAATTGTTCAGAGAACAATGAGACGTCTTTCCACCTTTTTAAGTGTTTCAATATTATTTGGGCTGGAAAAAAGCAAGAAAATAAAACAGCAAAATTCTCATTTCTCTACTAGGAATTTAGATCGGGCTCGCAGTTGGTGTAATTTTACCCTAAACAGACTTCCTGGATTGTTTGTAGTCGACTCGGGGATAACCACGATTTCATTGATCACGCAAAGAGAGCACGTTAAAAACATTGTAACACGCTCCTATGTGTATATATGAGCTTGAATTAGATTGTTTTCAAGTTTAGATGTAAGGGGTACGTGTCTGATTAAAATTATGATATACCTATTAATATGAATAACATGCATTTGATCTGCGCATCAAGACGGAAGCGTAAGTGAAAACGTTGTGAAATGTCCCATGTGTACCTGCATCATAGGTGCATTATACATGTATTAAAGAGATGTTTGAAAATATCCGATTTGAGTTGTTTTATGTTTGAAATGGATGGCGATAAATTATTTAAGAGAATTTAAAAGAATTTGAGAGAAACATGAGCGAGAGATGCAAGGCAGTTTGTAATTATGGAAAAGGAAAACAGAGAATCGGGTTCGGATTTTAACATTCCTGACCGAAATAGGCATGAAATTCGTTGTAAGTAACATGAATAAAATTCCAAACATATAATTCTAGATGGGAAACACAGGGAAGAAACGTGTATTTCTTTTCACTATGCTGAAAGTCGCTATTTCTTGGAATTGTGCTATTCTAGAAAAAAAAAAATCAAATTTCAAATGAAATCAAGATTCATTCCATTAATATTAAATCTAAATAAAATTGAAATAAATTCCACATACTAAAGAAAGCTAGAATACTTGGTATTAAAATGTCGTATTAGAACAGGAGAATGGAATGGTATTAACAACAAATTGAGAAATAGCCAATACAAGCTTTAATTCATCTTATGCCCATCATACTTTAAATTTCAGGCCGAAAAAAAAATGTAGTTTTTGCCGATAATCAGTAGAATTTCATTATACTCAAGAGACTCACTGTAAAACTCTTAGGACAGTTTCTTTAAGGTGTCTTCTACTCAAATCCTCAATCTTATGTCGATCTCTGGTGTTGTTTGAGTTGTAAAAATTTTTTTCTACATAGCCATTGATTTTTTTTTTTTTTGAAGGGACGGGGGGGGATTTATTTCATAAGCATTTGTTAAGGTGAGAGTTGAAAATACCTCCACATACTTAAGCTTGATTGTGACCTTTGGGTCAATGGGGTTAAAGGCCAAGGTCATTTATTAAGGTCAAAGGCCAAGGTCATTAAACAAAAAAAAAAAAAAAAAAAAAAAAAAAACCTTATAAATTTGAATTTAAAATTTGAAGCTGAATCAAGGTAACGGTAATGAATATATCATTTAACTTTTGGGTCAAGGTCAAAGTAAAATGTCAAAGGTCAAGGTCATTAAAAAAAAAAGCATACATGAGCAATTTTAACATTTTTCGAATGACCTTGACCTTGACCTAATCTTCGAGGTCAAAGGTCAAAAGATCTCATGCAGTTGGGCCCATGTCTTTACGACTTGTCGTTAAGTTTTTAGTTCCTCGTAAACATCATAAACTGGCAGGGGCAATAACTACTTAAAATGGTTTACGAATTCTTTCGCACTAATAGAATGAGAAGTGTTCTAAATTAGTCGCAGACATTGTTGAAGGTTTTGTACCTCTACGGTTTACGGTTTCGGAGGAGTAGCGATAACAAGGGTTTACACTGAAAGGGGCACTAACTTTCAGAGGGTTCAATTTTAGGGGACAAGCATGGAATCTCTGAAATGGTTTTAAGAGTACATACTAAAGATGCAAAGATGTTTAGAATTTGGTTAAGAACAAAAGAGCTATAAAAAATGCTTAATTTTACATATTTTGAATGACCTTGACCTAGATATTAAGGTCAATGAATCTTTTGCAGTTGGTCCCATGTCTCTATGCCTTGTCGTTTTAGAAAAGTTCTTGATATTCGTAAACATTGCAAACATTCAGGGGCAATAATTCATTATAGGAGTTTACGAATCATTTTGCAATGTTTGATTGGAGAAAGGTGGAAAGACCTAATAAACAGAACAATTTCAATAGGTCTTTCCACAGAAAGGTGGAAAGACCTAATTACAGGCAGATGCACAAAAAATATGAAGTTGATATCAGATTCATATCAAAATTAATCCCACCATATGGCATGCCTCAACAAAGTCTGTAATAAAATTTCAAGCATTTGCTATGAATAGCTAATGAGAAAACTGCGACGAAGATTTGATATGTATGAAATGGACAGACGCACAGACAAACAGGAAATTGATATCAGATTTTTAAAAAATGTATCCTACCATATGGCGTGCCTCAGATAAGACTGTGTTAAAATTTCAAGCATCTGTGATGAATAGTTTCTGAGAAAACTGCGACGAATTTTTTTATGTATGAAACAGACAGACGCACAGACAAACAGGAAGTTGAAATCGGATTGAACAAAAATGTATCCGAATGTATGGCATGCCTCAGAAAAGATTGTGTTAAAATTTCAAGCATCTGCGATGAGTAGTTGCTGAGAAAACTGCGAAAAAAATTTGTTATGAAACGGACAGACGCACAGACAAACAGGAAGATAACATCGGATTTGAACAAAAATGTATCACACCCTATGGCATGCCTGAGAGAAGATTGTGTAAAAATTTCAAGCATCTACGATGAATAGTTGCTGAGAAAACTGCGACGAAAATTGGTTATGTATGAAACGGACAGACGCACAGACAAACAGGAAGTTGACATCGGATATTAGCAAAAATGTATCCCACTATATGGCATGCCTCAGAAAAGATTGTGGTAAAATTTCAAGCATCTACGATGAGTAGTTGCTGAGAAAACTGCGACGAAAATTTGTTATTTATAAAACGGAAAGACGCACAGACAAAAAGGAAGTTGACATCGGATTTGAGCAAAAATGTATCCCACCATATGGCATGACTCAGAGAAGATTGTGTTAAAATTTCAAGCATCTACGATGAGTAGTTGCTGAGAAAACTGCGACGAAAATTTGTTATTTATAAAACGGAAAGACGCACAGACAAAAAGGAAGTTGACATCGGATTTGAGCAAAAATGTATCCCGCTATATGGCAAGACTCAGAGAAGATTGTGTTAAAATTTCAAGCATCTACGATGAGTAGTTGCTGAGAAAACTGTGACGAAAATTTGTTTCGGACGGACACACAGACAGACAGACGGGCACTCAAGGGTAAAACAGTATACCCCCTCTCCTTTGGAGCGGGGGTATAACAATGCTTGATTGGATATTAAATTAAATTGTGAAAAAGTAATCTTTGTTATATACCCGACACTCTCTAATTTCAATAATGCTTCTTTTGTTGTTGAAAAAAATTCCTGTAGGAACTCCTTTTTTTAATTTAATTAAAACGAACAAACATTACTTCTTTTAAGCCCTGTTGCCCCTTTGCTCTAAATCTCCTTTAAAAAGTTATATAACAAACGTTTATTTTTATCAGCATGTGGCCTTCGAGATATACGTAACAAGACTGTAAGACACGACAAGAGCAATAACTCATTTCGGAAGAGAAGTCCCGTATACGTAGTTGCTTCGCATAACCACGTATTTTATACTTGATGTATTTATCAGAGAACACTAATTATCAATTGAAAGGTTTTAGAAATGTTTATTATATTGAAACAAAAATATGTTTGGTCAGAAGAAACGAAAAAAAGCAATTAATTATTTTATATAAACGAGGATTTTCTTAATAGTGGTTCACAGTCCTTGAAAACCATTTCGGTTAAAAACGGATCAATGGCTTTTACAGCGTGCAATTAGCATTTTCTTTTAATTAAAGTAAATTTATAACTAGAGGTATTGAGAGGACTAAGCTCACTTAATGATACCCCCGCCTCCAACATTATAATAATGGCAAAGGCCATGTTTTGTTCTGGAAGACCAGAAATAAGTGAACGATCAAAAAGTAACGTAGGATGTGGACAACGGCGTTGTGTAAAAAAGATTATGTTAAAGTCACATTAAATATCATTCAGTGGTTTAAGAGAAGTTGCGGAAAAGAGAGGAGTACCCCAAAGCGTAACGAAGCTTGCTACGGGCTGACATTCCTATCACTGTATACAATCCCACTTGTCAAGCGGGGGTCTAAAAATCAGTGATTACAAAAATATGAAACGGCTAAATATAACGAACAGACATTGATCAACCTCGAAAACTTTTTCTAAAAATACAAAGCACCTCTTGATATTCCAGAGGTAGGTACAGAAAATGATTGAGTATCCGCTGTCGACGGACTTACCCGCCGTAAGTATATCAAATTCAGTATAAAAGCGAAGTCCGAACTTTTGATTTGAAGCAAGTCGGTCTAAAAAACTCATTCTCTTGATTTTCATTTTACTTGCAGTGTACAGTTTTCTTCGAACCACATTTTGGTTTAGGGGCCTCATAGGTACAAACTAGTTAAATCTACATACACACTCCAAAACATTACAGATACCAAAGAACACAAAATAAAACACCGCGTCATCTGCCAGGTCGTTTTCATATATTTGAATGTTTGACTAAAAGAAGACGATACGGGCCAACTAACAACAAAACTGTAAGACAGACGAGATGATTTCCAGAATTTCCATGTCGATTTACCTTATTAATGTAGTAATATCCCGTTATCACCAGCATATTGTATGTACACCTCCAGACTTTTTATGGAAGAGCATGCTCTGAATACGATCAGATTTCAAACTTAAATAGGTTACCAACAGAAATGTGGTTTTATTATATACCCATCATTTTCCTTGTTTTTTTTTACTGTTACTTTTACAGAGTTTGATCCGATATTCCGGATCACCACACTGTGTTTTCGGAATCCATATCAGCACTCTCTGAAACTGATGACGTAGTACGCAAAAACATGACGTTATTTTTCTTGCGCGTTAAAAAGTCCCTTGTTATTATGCTTTGGTTTATGGATAAATACTATATAATTGATCTTCAATGTTTTATTTCGATATATTTAGCTATTTATTAGGGGGTTTATAATAAATTTATCATTATAACAGTAACTTGATCCGAAGAGCATTTCATTGATCATACTGAAATAAACACAAGTGAGACCATTAAAATTTATTAAATTGATAAGTAGATATTTAATATACAGATATGGTATAACGTTTCATTCCAAAGTGTTTATTACACAACTAACAAGATTTGTGAAACACTGATGCCCCCGTACTGCAGATTTTGGTGAAGGTTGAAGGTTCTATAATGCAAGTTTTACTCCAAAGTCTATGTGAAAATTGTTTGTACCGAGAGAAAGGTCTATACGAAAGAAATACACCTGTGAAATACAAAAGACTTAGTGTTTATCGTTCAAAATTTATGGCCAAGGTTAGTTTTTATAAAGTGGGTCAAACTCTAAGGTCAAGGTCAAAAATATTTATATCAATTGAAAGGTCTTGTCATAATGAATATACATGTGAAGTATTTTTTTTTTAGTGAAAGTGCGTCAAAGTCCAAGATCAAGAGGTCAAATTTGGTGGTACCAGAAGAAAAGTCATGTCATAAGGAATATGCTTATGAAATATGAAGGTCACAGCCCCACCCATTCAGAAGTTATGGGCAAGGTTAAAGCTATGTGGACAAACAGACGGAAAGACAGGGCAAAAAACCAAACCTTACGGGGGCAATTAAAATCTCACATTCCCGTCACAGAACGTTGCGCGTTTAAAACGGTGGCTGACTTCACTTAGTATCATTGTTGGTGCTATCATTAATTGGTGCTAGGTTTTTGATAATATATTTAATCGCAATGCAATACTTGACGCCTCGAATGATAGGTTAAAAGATAATATTCAACGTTTAAATCAAATACCCCGGTATCAGATGTTTGTAAATTTAATTTTTAATAATTTAATTTTGATAGTATTCTAGCCTCTAATTTGTTGATTCCCAAAAAGGAACGCAAATTATTTTGTATAATTTGGTTTGGTATGGGGACACACCCCCTTGACAACCAGCTGAAACATCTGTATCTATGAAATTCCCTCATTTCCAGTCCTCGAGATCCATGGAAAATTGATTCCAGATTTAATAAATGTTCTTTTAACTTCAAACAGTAGTTCGATCTTTCCTCATGTAAACAAACATCATGGCTGCTAGGTCTATGTATCAGTACCAGTTATACCCCCTCGCTTCCCTTCACTTCCGTTACTATGGTTGTATTATTGAGCGGCAAATTTGTACTCATAAAATGCACCACAATTTTACATCCACAGTTGTTTAATTATTTTAAAATTAACTTCTAAGGAATGTCTCTAATTCTTGGCCAAATTATCGAGTATAACCTGCTTTAGGTCAGTTTACGCTTTTTTATAATCCGCATCGCGGATTATAAAGCGTAAACTGACCCAAACCAGGTTACGGGGGGTTATCAAAAAGTTCGTGAACTGAGTATCAGTTTTACTGTTTTCATTTTTAGCTCTACTGGTCAGAGACCAGAAGAGCTTATGCGATAGTAATGCGTCCGTCGTCCGTCCGTCTGTCTGTCTGTCTGTCTGTAAACAATTTTTCAAAATGCTACTCCTCCTACAGTTTTGGTCTGATTTCAATATAACTTGACACACAAGTAGACTACACTAAGATACATAATTCTGTGCATCGGTTTTTGATTTCGATAAACGGTGTTGCCGTGGTTACTAAAAATAGAAATTTCTTTGAAATTCTTTCAAAATGCTACTCCTCCTACAGTTTTGGTCCAATTTCAATATTACTTGGCACACAAGTAGACTACACTAAAATACATAATTCTGTGCATCGGTTTTTGATTTCGATGAACGGTGTTGCCGTGGTTACTAAAAATAGAAATTTCTTTGAAATTCTTTCAAAATGCTACTCCTCCTACAGATTTGGTCCGATTTCAGTATAACTTGGCACACAAGTAGACTACACTAAGATACATAATTCTGTGCATCGGTTTTTGATTTCGATAAACGGTGTTGCCGTGGTTACTAAAAATAGAAATTTCTTTGAAATTCTTTCAAAATGCTACTCCTCCTACAGATTTGGTCCCGATTTCAGTATAACTTGGCACACAAGTAGACTACACCAAGGTACATAATTCTGTGCATTGGTTTTTGATTTCGATAAACGGTGTTGCCGTGGTTACTAAAAATAGAAATTTCTGTGAAATTCTTTCAAAATGCTACTCCTCCTACAGTTTTGGTCTGATTTTGATATAACTTGGCACACAAGTAGACTACACTAAGATACATAATTCTGTGCATCGGTTTTTGATTTCAATGAACAATGTTGCCATGGTTACTAAAAATAGAAATTTCTGTGAAATTCTTTCAAAATGCTACTCCTCCTGCAGTTTTGGTCTGATTTCAGTATAACTTGGCACACAAGTAGACTATACTAAGATACATAATTCTGTGCATTAGTTTTTATTTTGATGAGTGGCAAGGATCATTTTTCCATTTATTGCTGATTTAAAGTCTCAAGTCCCAACTGCTACTTTTCTCTTCCTTTGTTTTAAGTATAAACCAGTAGAGCTACAGTCTCGACAGAGACTTCTGGTTCAATGTTATATTTAAACTTTAAAAGTATCGCATAACTTTTATAACATCCCTCCTTCCGACCATTCAATTTTACCGCGATTGACTGCCAGAGACAACAAATGCAGCTCGATTTCTACGACTCATAACTTCATCAGTCTCTTGATCTGCGATGAAAAAAAAAATCTTAGGCATTTTTAATTAAGTGCCTGTTTTTCAGATACTGAGGTCGAATTTTCTCTAACCAGCCTGGCGTAGTGTAGTAACCCTTGGACTTCCGGTCAAGGAACTGTCATTCATGCTTTTGAAACGCAAGAGTCTGTTAAGTCGTTATGAAGTTCATACTTACAACTGCAAATCTCCTTTTTCTTTATTTTAGAATTTCCAGCATGAACAATGAAAATGTGTGCTCTCAGTAATTTTGAATTTATCGCATCACATCCGGGAAAGAAAGATCTTTCTTTCGGAATAATTGTACTATGCTTATGATTAACAGCTACAATTTTAATTCTTGAAAACTCATATTATTGTTAACTGTTCAATTAAACGTTACTTTTTTTTATTTCTATTAAGAGGGTCAAAATTAACTTCCAGTAATGGTATGAAAATCATTCAACCATTTTATGCGTTACAGATTTAGCAAAGTTGTTGTTCTTACTTTATAAGGTATAAAGTTATAAGTAGTAAACCCGCATATAATCCCCCTTAAAATAAGGGCGTTACGTTTCAGTATATATACTCAAACATCACCAACAATTTGGCCACAAATACTGCAATGTTTTAAGCATATTGTTTCATAATTGCTTTTATGTTTTTCTAAAATAGCAAGAATTGAATGTTCAATTCGAAACAGTCATTACTTTAAAAAAACAACTTGGGGAAATAACTTAAAAATCGCCAACTACATAAACAAAAATAGTACGTAATGAACTTTCATAGAGCAATTAATATCAGTCCGAATCCTTTTCATTAAGACGAAATAAAATCACACCTCAGCACATTTCAATATGGGCAGGATGGGAATGTATATCGATTCGATCAGAAAATCAGGCAAATAATTAGCGAGCACTTTGTCACATATCATCTCATTTTTACGAGATGTCCGAATGCGATAAAACTCCGACGTCTTGCACGATAGAATCATCAATACAACGGTCACTTATTGAGGATTCCAAATTGTCGTTTTCAACTGCTTCACTGATCAGGCATAAATACACTCAAGACGCCAATTCTAAAATTGCGAACCTTGATGATTCCGGAAGTCTATCCATCTTTTCTGAGATACGTTATCAAATTAAGGTTGGCAATAGACAAGAAGTAATAAATGTTGTAATGTGCTGAAACAGTTATTGGCGATCCATCGATACTTGCTGACAAATACTCCAATTTGTCTGTTAACGAAGATGCTGTGTTTACCACAAAACTTGGCTGAAAATAATACCCTTCAACAATTAAAAAATGTAAAAGTAATACCGTATTATGTAATGAATCGGTGCAATCCTGGGTTGAACTGGTATACGGTAATGATAGAAAACAAATTTCTATCCTTCATTTCTAAATTAGGTTGAAAATTTCTTTTTTATGTTACCGTTCAAGGTAGCCTACTGGTAGAGCGTTCGCTTCGTGATCGGGAGGCCGGGTTCGATTCTCGTTCGCGGCGCCGCGTCAAACCTAAGACGTACAAAAATAGGTAGTGACTGTTCCTTTGCCAAGCGCTAGGCATCCAGAAGTGAAAGTCACGAGTCTTCCGGATATGACCTTAAAAGCGCTGGCACGATAAAGAACCTTCACTGCTCAATGGCCCTGAGTGCCGAGTATAGGTGTACATTTGAAGCCCTTCACCGGCATACGGTGACGTCTCCATATGAGTGAAAAATTCTCGAGAGGGACGTGAAACAATATACAATCAATCAATCTTTTTCAAGTTTTTAAAAATCTGTTTCTTTATGGAAATTCTTTGTTTGGAAATTCA
>NW_026935323.1:0-6437 GCF_032062105.1 Saccostrea cuccullata | reverse complement strand
TGTCCCCAAATTTGGGGAAAAATTGTTCTTTCTCACAAATTAAATTTAAGAATGAAGCTTATTTCAACTTATATTATACGATATAACAAAACTTTGGGCAGTTTACCTTTTAATGCAAGTATGTTATATCGTATAATATAAGTTGAAATAAGCTTCATTCCTTAAATAAAATTTGTGGAAAGAAAGAACATAGGTTAATTCCTTTCGTCAAATTGTAGTAAGGTTACAAGTATTTGAGAAATCGATGATAATGGGCTATTTTTCTGTCATTTAGTCGATTAAAAATTATTCAGTTTTCAAAAAGGTTCACGTTAGTCAGCTATATCGAAAATTTTATTGATATGCAAAACATTCATCGGTTTTAAATGGTTTATTTTTAAGTAGTGAGAAATTAAAATTAATAACTAAAAAAGTAAAGGTCTTGTACATGCTCTCTGTCTTACACCTTAAGATCGAGTATGACTTTTTATTAGAAACTGATGTTAAAATCACATATATTATCATCTTTTTATTAAACTTCATCAACAAATAAAATTTATTCATTTTTGTAAACATGTCACTCAGACTTACTGTTTGTTCGCGTACTGAAAACTGCGCTTGCGTAAACACATTTTCACGCGGAACCCCTCGGCAAATTCACACGAACGTTTTTCGTAATGTAGACTTTATGGCATTGTTTAACCCTAGGGTGATCATGCATGACAGTGTCACTAGTTTATATTTAATATAATTCTCGTCGCAACTTTAGACCTTTGCCATCATCTTGTTTTTTTCTTGTGGGAGAAGCCGGGAAACAAATATTTCTAAGAATTTCTCAAAGGTCCTACAACAAGGAACATGTGATTCTGTCACAGAAGTTTTGTATATTCCTGCACATATTAGAAGGGAACTTTGTTTTTAATGTATATTCCTTATTTAATTGTGAGAAGTCGTAAATCTTGTCTAATCGTATGTTAATGAATTCGAGAAGTGCTTGTGCCGGTGTGATTTTCTGATCTGACATAAGAAAATTTTTAAAAAGTAATGGGCGTGCATGGAACATTTTTCTTTGGAGTGTTATTTGCTGTTGGATATGTTGGATTAAAATTTGCTGATGGCACTGAAGGTACGTTTATGCTCATCGTTTGTTATCCTGACTGCGTTATACCATTTTTATTTAATATTTTGTCGTTTAGTTGAGTAAAAGTTCTTGCGATCCCTCTGCGTAAAGACATGCATGAAAAATTCCTTGAAATATGTCATTTTGCTTAAGACCTCCACGAAGCCTTTAATAAATCTGATGTAAAATTCTCCCAATATTTAGCCATTACCACTTGGGTTGCTCTTCACTTGGATTCATTTTGGACTATAGTACTTAATTTGTACTTAATTGGAACAAAATATTGTGTAGTGATGTGCCTTTTCCTAATTGGTTATCAACGCCGGTCCGTCAGTTATACGTAAAGTGCACGCACGTGAATTAAGAAGGCCAGACGCGATTAATGAATGTGCTTACTATGAGCGGATAAGGTACAGACTGTCCATTTCATGAAGAAGTCACCTTTTTAAAATTCCGACATAAAATAAAGATGTTAAAGTTTATGTTTGATCTCATCCAAATAAATTTCATACATCTACTTATTTTATGAAATAAGTACAAAGGCTATTTATTGAATTGTAGGTCATACAACTATATCAAACAAAACAGAAAATATGTCTTTCTTGCTTGTGTCGTTTGTCAAAAACATGAACTTGCAAATAAAAACTTGACAAATGGATGAATAAAACGATAATTGTTATTTAAGGATACATAAATCAAGATTGACAAGTGTATTAGACGATTATCAATCAGGTGATTTTATCGTAACTCTAGGGTCCTAGAAATTTAACCGTCATGTATCGCCCCCAGTTACGTAACTTAGTCAAAAGCAGTAGTTATCAAACACACAGGGCTGTTTAAAATGCATGGAATTAATTATTCTTGTAATATTAAGATGTAAGTTTGTAACTAGCTAGTTGTTTCAGAACATCACATAAATAATTAGCCACGCACGCGCTATTGCCTGTGGGGCAACATAAAACTTAACCCCGTGAAAGTTGTACATCAGGCCAACAGGACGAAAATGGGTTCTCTCAGAGTCTCTGTCATTTCTTTCTCTTTTTTGTGTGTGTAATTTTTATCATACGTGTATTTCATTTTGTGATCTGTCCAAAAAGGTTTTAACGAATAGGAGATTAGATATAGTATTATTAGTTTGTTCTATGTTTAAGGACATACATGTACGCAGCGTAGTTTGAACTTTTTTGTCTTTTCCATGGAGTTGAAGAGTTCGATACTTGAGAAACTGTTTGCTATATTTAGATGTGTATATATGGTGTCGTACACTTCTTCAAAACAAGTTTTGATAAAAAGACTTAAAATGCATATTGAGTAATTTTTATATATTTTCTTTGAACCATTAAGAATTTTCTTCAGTTGTTATCTTTCAAAAATCCTTGGTAATGCATGCTGATTTTTTTTCAATGAACATTGATCACACTAAATCAAGTCTGAGACAGGACGCACCGCGCCCTTGATTAGATCCTGGGCTTTTTTAACTTTATTCCAAAATAATCTTCCGATGAATATTTTGTAATCTTAGGCCAACAAATCGAAAGTACCGAAAAAATGTTCTATAAAATCTACTCTATATTCTATATAACCATTATAAATTTTGTAGTAAAATGTTATTTATGCAAATTATTCTGAATTGATAATGTTACATCACTATAATGTGTCATCCAAATAGATTATGTGAACAAAATTCAGGGTGATATGATTTGATGGGTAGCCCTGTTGCTCTCAAGTACCTGTACTACTAAGAAATCAATAAATGTGAAAACAACAGGATAAGTACTTGACTGTATGTCCTTAAAGTGCTTTCACATGAAGACTTAGAGAGTTACCGAGATTCTAAGATGAATACAGTTTAGAGTAAACTTTGATTCAAAATGCAAATTTAGCTGAGACTAGAATATATATTTTACTAAACAGGTATCCGTACAAACAATAGAGTTATCTTTAATATTTTTTTTACCAAATTTTATTGCTATCTATGATCAAATAAATCCTGTAATTATTATTGTTTTGTACCAATCAAGGCCCACTGGTGGCATGAACATTATAAAAATGACTAAGAATTCTGCAAATTACAGGATAGGTAACAGACTCGTATTGTTGCCATTGAAAGGCATCCACACTGTCAAACTACGAATCTATGGAATCCTAAAGAAATACATTTAAAGTAAAATATAATTAAGGTATTACAACAAAACAAATCTTGGTATGCAGTACTCTAATATAAATATATTTGAATAAAACACCAGGATGATACTTACAGCAGTTCACCTACAATATTCAGAAGATGGTCATCTCGAAAAAAATTGTATTATAAAAATGATAAAAAAATAAAATCCATTATAAGCATTCTGTGAGTACTACAATAGCAATATACTAGTCCCCTACCGACAAGTATTAATCTGGTTTCGTTAACAATTGAAAATGCCTTAAAACTTGATCTATAACTCGTAAAGTCACATACCAAAAATCAGCTTAATACCTGCAAGCGTTGCAAAAAACCCTTTAAAAAAATTAAAAAAGGTCGTGATTCGTCAAAATTCATTGAAGGGGGCAAAAAACACCGATATGTACTCGTCAAGATCACTCCTTACAAAAATCAGCCCAAAAGTGTGGAAAACAAAGAATGACAGACTGACTGACTGACAGACAGACAGACAGAGGGACATACAATGAAAGAAACCTTTAGTCCCCTCTGGTTTCACCGGTAGAGGACTTATTAGATGAATACAGATATTGAGACGACAAATATTTACACTAGAGTTTGGATATGCAAAATTAAGATATATGATGCCTGGGATGAGAATGATGTATTTTCACTAAAACAGGAAAATCTAATGTACAAACAGACAATTATGCCTTTAATATTTTTTTTATAATTTATATGCCCTCATTCCTATGATGACAATAACAATCTTGTACAGTTTATTTTTAGTTTTGTTTTCTGTACCATCGGACTAGTAGCACGGGTCCCCATCTTTATCGTTTTGTAAGTAGCCATTACGTACGGTCAGGCAGACTCGTTTTTTGCGCACTGCCTTGGTCAACCAAGGTCATCCACACTGTCCCCAAATGACGTATCTTTTTATTTCCCTTTTACGATTCATTTACTATTTATTTAGTATAAATAATTCACAGGTCGTATACAACGAAAACATATTTGGTACCTTCGCTCTCTTGTAAGATAATCTTAAAAAACAAGTGATGATAGGCATTGCTAGTATTCACTATATATTTCCAGGAGAGAATTGGTCAAAACTAACTCGAGAAACAACATTGTAATCTGGAAATAAAAATGATCAGATAAAAATATTACATATTTGACGTGCAGCTTTTCTGGAATGCACACTTTAGTATTTAACTAAAGTAAGCAAAAAAAATTCATACGTTCTTTTGTATTTCACGATCTGTGAGAGACTGATAAATCTATCATCCATGTGACGTTTTTGTTAATGCAGTTTTTAATTAATGCAAAAATTATCTCTGATTGATGAAGAAGAACGAGTTGCAGTTGATGATGCTTCGTTTGACAATGCTACTTTTGGTCGACGTGTGGTTAGGGATAATACATGTCCTACGTATTGTGTACGTGTAGATTAGCTAATACTACGCACGACGAATTTTCCATTCATATAATTTATTGTAAGCTGACCTGTGTATTTAAAAACGCTTATGATTCAAGTTTGACTTACTCTGTTTTTTATGCCATGATTTAACTACATATGGTTCTTAGCTACTACCACAGACAGACAGACAAGATTCGCATGTTTAACTAAGCAACATCGCGCAATTTTGTAGTTGCGGTTTATGACATTGCTTTTCTTTACTTACATACGTTAGCATAACAGGCTGTCTTAGGAGGTTTGACGTAAAAAGGCGTGATAGATGGGCTGCATTTGGAAAAGTATGCAAAAGAACACTTAAGGTGTCGACCTTGAATTCGCTACATCCTAGTAACAAGGTCACGAGCCATAGGGATATCATTAGTATGCTTATTGTTGATGATAAATACCAATGGCAATGTAAAATACAGACATATGAATAAAAGATCCATAAAAGAAAGTACAAATGTTAACTGAAGGATATCATCTATTTTGCAATGTACCAAATGACTCACTTTATAGATTCGGCAAAACAAAGTACAGAACAGAATTAATTCATTTCGCTACAAAACACTACTTAGGTTGCGGTTCTTGTGGTTTAGGACAGGACATATTGAAAAATAATTAGAACGATCAAGTTGGATAACGCAATGCCCAAAACGATGAACATTTAACATATAAATTCTTTAATCTGTGCTACCATGACTCTACCGGCCCTTATCAAAATATAAAATCTTCCATTTGTGAGAGAGGGAGAGAAAAAGAGAGAGGGAGGAGAAAAAGACGAAATAACTGCTTGACATTGGCCCAATTTTATACCCTGTCCATGACAAAGTTTTGCCATGTTTTTTTTGTATTTGGGTTGTGGAATAAATACAAGGCAATACACTTGTGCATTAGTATCTATACTGGTTTAACTGTCATGAAAGGGTGAAGATAAGGAACTGATCCTAAAAGAATCTACAAACAGTACAATTATGTGAATAGAGGATAAATCACCCCGATCCCGGAATTTCCAGAGACAGGATCGGGGGCCCGTTTTACAAAAGAACTTACGACTAAGACCAAAAACTTCAGATGATTGTAAAATTTTGAAAAATTAATAATTCTCTTTGAAATTGTTTGTGTAAAAATATCTTACCACATTCCTTTTAAAAAGTGTAAAAGAATTTTTGATAAAATGTTAATTAAAAAATTATTTGAAGAATAAATCTTGGTCTTAAGTCGTAAGTCCTTTTGTAAAACGGGCCCCTGGTTCCTACGAAGACTAAGCATCCCGTGTTGAGAGGTACGGCCCGACAAGGGCGCCTTGTTTTAATGGGTACACATGTGTACATCCTACAACCCATTTAGATGAACAGTTGCACATTGCGTCTAAGGTTTTTAATATCAAATGCTTATTACATATTTTTTCGTTATTTCCTAATCATGACAAGGAGTACGCGGCCGGTATGAATGGTCGGCAGGGGATGTTCACTCCAACATGGCACCTGATCCCACCTCTGATGTTTTGGAGGTCCGTGTTTTCTCTGCTCGTATTTTGTATAGTTGAATGGACTAATTACTGTTTATCGAGATAACAATTTCTAAGTTTATTGATATTTTTAACAGATGAATAACATGTCAAATCAAATGAATATACTATAATGGCCTTAAAAGTGATTTTGCAATAAAACCCATACTTCTGGTTCAATTTTCTTTCAACTCTTTAAAATCTATTTTTCATCAATTCCGTGTCA
>NW_026935322.1:0-6409 GCF_032062105.1 Saccostrea cuccullata | reverse complement strand
TTTTAAGATTTTTCCTATATATTCATATGTAAAACTTGGGTCGGCCATTTTTGCCCCACCTTTGCCACGGGGTCATGATTTTAACAAATTTAAATCTGCTCTTTCTGAGGATGATTCCATATGAGTTTCATCTCTTCTGGGCCAGTGGTTCCAGAGAAGAAAGTTTTTAAAGATTTTTTGTATATATTCCTATGTAAAACTTGGGTCGGCCATTTTGGCCCCATCCTTTCCCCAGGGCTCATGATTTGAACAAACTTGAATCCACACTACCTGAGGATGCTTTCACATGAGTTTCATTTTTCCTGGCCAAGCTGTGCTGGAGAAAAAGATTTTTTAAAAATGCCATTAATTTTTAACAAATTCATCATTACCTCCCCATGGATGAGCTAAATAAAATCTGATTTAACCAGTATCATTTGCACACATATCGTCTGTTTAAATATTAATTATAGTGATATACACATTGTTTTTACTCTGGTTCTTCTTCTTCTTATTATTATTTAATAATATGTTTTTCTTCCCGAGTACTTCATCTTGTAAACTTCTATAATTTAAGTTAATCCTTATGATATTTGTGCATGTGTGCAATGTGTAGAAAAGTTGACTGGATCGTTTAAGGACCAATATACTTGATTGAATTTTTTTTATGAAGCTTACAAGGAATAATATATCCAAATGAGTTTTAGAGTATTTATAATTAATATTTATAGTTTTTTTACATAAGTGTAAAAAGGGACATAACTTTTGAAAAGTGTTGATGTGTTTTTTTAAATTTTTTTTTTCTTTTTTTACAGTTATTATGGATGACATAAAAAAATCACTAAACTTCCTTGAGAGCATTGAACTGCAAATTCTTGGGGGGCTACATAAAATTGAACATGACAACAAGAAAGAAGGCATTGTAGATATAGAAAGAGTTAGTAGGAAATGTAAAGCTACTTCAAAAATGATCAATTTTAAGATGGATTTAGTAGAAAAGGAAATAAAAAATCTGAGAGAAGAAAACAAAAAACTAAGAGAGGAAAACAAAAATAAAAGAGATTTAGAAAAACAACTCAGAGAAATTAAAATTGAAAAAATGAAAATTGAAAAGGAACTTTCAGAAATCAAAGATTCAAAATCAAAAATTGAAGATCAGCTAAATAGTTCACAGCAAATCTTAAATTCTCTTTTTCCAGATAATGTTCATGATGAAGACTCTCAAAGTGAATCGGCTGTAAATTCTGACGATGGACAATCTCAAGACCTCTTTGTATGTCCAAAAACAAAGAAAAGCAAAAACGATTCACTTTGAGAGACTTCATCAAATTACTTTATATATAAACAATGTACATTCAATATTAGAAATTTATTTGTTTACTCATGTGTCTCAAGAGAGCTGGGGTAAACATGTTTAAAATTATCCTTAAAAATTTTTATCAAATTCCTTATAAGATAAGACTGTCTTGTAACTTTCGTATCTAAAGAAAATTCTTTTATGTAATTAAAATACTATGAACAATTAAGTATATCACAAAAAGACATTCAGAAAAAAAAACATTACCGGTAATTTAATTAAGACAAAATACTACACACATAAGCATTGTCTACTGTATTTTTTCTTCTTTTCAAGTTTTAATTAATCTCAGTTTCAAATTAACATATAATTTTCATGGTTAATATAATAATTTTTTAGCACTTCATTATTTTTATAAATTTGAAAATACTATTTTAGAAAACTATTATTAAAGGACTTTCAAACATTTCAAAATTACTAATTAAGGGACATTATCCCTCTGCTCCACATTTCACAACTTTTTTTTATATTCAAAACATCCATTTTCAGGAACAACTATAACATTAAATTGAAATAGAATACAGTTTGAAGCATGAAGTGTTGCTTACTTTTTCAGAAATGAATAATATGTCAAATCATGATGTGAAGAAAATTTGATATGATCATTAGAAAGATCAATTATTTTTAATCTCAAAATTAAATTAGAAATATGAGGTATGTATAAAAATAATATTTACTCTCATACCTATCTAATTCCCAATAGAAAACATACAGAAGTGATGCTTTTTAAATCAAAATATCAAATTGTTTTCTGTGCATGTAAAATAGAATGCATCCATAAACGAGATTTATCATTCCATTGCACTTGATATTCTTTTTTATTAAAATATTAATTAAATGTTTATAATATATATGAAATATAATATTTCTGTACAATTAAAAGACTTACATGTTTATAGATAGATTTTTTTTCAATTTACACCTTTAAAAGAAACTGAGTATAAATGTTTTAGTTAAACTATTAAAAATAAACAATAATTTTACTAACAATAGGACTAGAAATCAACCTCTAAACAATGGGGTAGGTTTGCTTGAGTTAACTATAAAATGGTCCTTATGAATTTATGATAGTGATTTCAAAACTGTGGCATGGAATGTCACTGAATTTCATGACAAAATGTCTGCAGAAAATTATCTTTCTTATCTGTAGAGTTATCTCTCTTATCAGAGTATCAATGAACCTTAACACTTGCTTATCAATGAGTAAAAGTGTATGACATGTGTCCTTGACTTCAACACTATTATGTGTAATGCATCTGCCAGGTATTATTTGGATTGATCATTATACATTACAACTATCATGCCTATATAGGGAGAATATAAAAATTATCAAAAAAAAAAAACTTCTTCAAGCATCTTTCTTTATAAACTTCTTAAAACTCAACAAGTTTAATTCTAAATTAGATCATTTTCCATTCAATCATCATGAAATATTTTATTCATATTTAAAACATTTAGGCCAATGTCCTAAATATTTTTTTGAAACAAATTTTATTTTTAGTAAATCAGCCTTCCTAACTTTATAGATATTTACCAAGTCTTTGTCACTTAATTGTGATAAATTAAATTAAATATAATAATTTGATTACAATAATTCATAAAAGTGAATACCTTTCTCCACAAAGAAAGAGAGACATTATTTAAAGTTATCAAAAATTTTCTATGACCTTTTTGAAATACATAATTAATGCACATTATTTAATGAATTAATGAATGTTTCGATGGTTCCAGCTTTAAATTGCAAATATTTACATTGATAGAATGTTTCCAAAAATTTATTTAATTTGAAATAATTTTGAATTATTTTATATATATTTTTCAAAATTATATTCGTATTTATTTTTGTATTTAAATAGTTTGCTTTAAATTGCAAATTTATTTACATTGATATATAAGTAAGAATATTGTGTTAACACAACACACTATTAATTATATTTATAAAAATCATCTGTGTCTCCTTTTTTAACATTATATATATTATATATATTTACTTTGACATAACTTTTTGAAACTTTTAAAAGGAACCTTAACTTAACATTATATATATTATATATATTTACTTAACATAAGAAATCATAGATATGTAATTAACATAAGAAATCATAGATATATTTAAAAGAAAAATCCATGTGTCTCAATAGAGCTGGGATTTTTTCTAATTAAAATTTAAATTATTTTATTTATATGTTGTTGTTGTAAAAATATCATGTACTATATATTTATTTTTGTATTTAAATGATTTGAAATGTTCAATAGACAGTATAAATTAAATTTAAGGTTTATTACTAAGCATTAATTCCTGTACAGTTGTTTACATCATTGATCATGTACATTGATTATATACAAGTAGTCTAGAATATTTGTGCATCATGTGCATCATATCACAGGCTTTTATCCATTGTATAAAAAAAATCCATGTGTCTCAATAGAGCTGGGATTTTTTTCTCTAATTATAATTTTGAATTATATTTCTTAAAAATTATTTATTGTATTTAATTTTCAATTTTGTATTTAAATAGTTTGAAATGATCAATTGTATTTAAACTAAATTTAAGGTTTATTACTAAACATTAATTCCTGTACGATTGTTTACATAATGTACATTGATTATATAGTCTACAATATTTGTGCATGTTAACACAACATATATATCTTAAACATTTATCCATTGTATGAAAAAAATCCATGTGTCTCAATAGAGCTGGGATTTTTTCTACATGGATAAACTAAATTTAATGCACAATTTACATTTGACAAACAGAAAAAAAGGAACAACAACAACCAAAAACAAAAAACAAAAAAAAAAAAAACACAAAAAAAAAAAAAAAAAAAACATTCGCTTGGTGAACCACATTTTATGTGAGTTGGAGGTTCGAATCCTCTCGAATGTATTTTTAATACTTATCATATATTTTTGGGATTAAAAACAAAGGAAATTAATATTCCCAACAAATAAAATACTTTCAAGAATCAAAATATTACACCATGTACACCCTAAATAATTAACAATTCGAATTTTGTGCAATTGTAAATACGATATGTATCACGTTTAATTGCTTATAATTTTTTTTTTTTGAAATTGTCTCTTTGAAAATAAGCATGATCATGAGAAGTATAATTCATTTTAAATAGTTGTTTATATGTTCTAAAGCGAAAATATTTTACTGAAGAGTGAAATGATGTTAATCATTATTTATTTCATATCTAAACTTATATTTAGCTTATTTTTATAACCCAGAATGTTTAATAAACAAAGAAAAACAGAACAAAATATTTGTGAGCAATATTTTTTTCATATATATCGATATGTGTATTGTTCCGACACATATAGGGCTAGGGCTTTCATACTTCACATACGTAATCCTTGTAAGAAGACTTTTCATTAAATACCAAGAACTTTGATCATTTGACCTTGACCTTGGAGTTAGACCTACTTTTTAAAAACAATAACCTTGGTTACAACTTTTGAACGGTGGATACTAGGACTTTCAAATTTTACATATTTATTCTTTGTGACAAGACCTTTCATTGGATATCAACAATTTTGACCTTTTGACCTTGACCTTGGAGATTTGTGTACTTACGAAAAAATCTTTTAACCTTGATAAAAATATTTTAATGATAGGGGCTAGGGCTTTCATACTTCACAAATGTAATCCTTGTGAGAAGACCTTTCATTAAATACCAAGAACTTTGATCCTTTGACCTTGACTTTGGAGTTTGACCTACTTTTCAAAAACTTTGACCTTGGCCACAACTTTGGAACAGTAGATACTTGGACTTTCATATTTCACATATGCATTCTTTTTGGCAAGACCTTTCATTTGATACCAACAACCTTGACCTTTTGACCTTGACCTTGGACATTTTTGTACTAATAAAAAACTTAAATCTTGACTATAACTTTTGAATGGTAAGGACTAGGACTTTCATACTTCAAATGTGTAATCCTTATGAGAAAACTTTACATTGGATACCAAGAACTTTAACCCTTTGACATTGACCTTGAGTTCAGTGATGATTTCTAAATAAATGACAAATGATTAGTGTTCATATCACACACAATACATTATAAAAAATGACATCTCACCCACAATGACACCGAAAGCGGGGGACCACAATTCCTTGAATTTGCTTGTTTAGTTTCTTTACTAACGTATATTATAATTTTTTAGTTGCTTATATTAATTTTAAATTTTATAGCAATAAAAATTATAAATATGAAATATTATAACTATTCATTGTCTGATCAATACAAACATCAATAATATTAATGTCTGAGTTTGTAATTTTTATGAAAATAATTATTTTTTTCAATACTGTAACACATAAAAAAAGAGGCCCAGGGGTCACATCACATCACTCTCCTGATCACACAAATTCAATAAACCATTCTTTCACTATAATGTAAGTAGGAGTTGATATTACTGTTTATTTGTTGGTTTTTATGACGAAAGAGTAGTACCAGGAAGTTTCAAAAACTGAAATAATTTTAAGATACTAATTGATATAAAAAAAATTATAATATGAAAACATTGAGGGTTCTGGTTTACATTTAACTTTTCAAAGCTGTATATTTAACATTATACTGCTATAAACATAATACTTTTTATTTTGTAATCATTAAAAAGCAATAACAAGGATATTTATTTTAGAAAATATACTTGGAAAAATAAATTAATTCATTGCTAGTTTTCACAACTCGTATATCGAAATTCAATATGTTAGACCATATTGGTTTGTACATTATTTTTTTATGTTACATATCCAGTATCCATTATACCAGAAGAAAAATGTTTGTAACAGACACAGAGTGTGTTTTCTTTAGTAAATATTGTGACATGACCCGGCGAGTTTTCCTTTGAAGTCAAGCATACTGTAACTGCGATACAGAACACTTTTGGTGGGCGTTTCTTATGCAAATGAACAGAAACTGTACTGTATCTGCAAAATATCAACGATACAGTACATTTATTTTTAGCGATGAGGGAAAGCTGAATCTGTGTATAAACACAAGAATCGTTCAACTCCCATGAAAACACTCTTTTTATTTACTCAAAGTTAGAGGTGAAT
>NW_026935321.1:0-6410 GCF_032062105.1 Saccostrea cuccullata | reverse complement strand
GTTTTTACACTAAAAAAAATTAAATGTTCATGTACCTGTAGGAGCAGCCTAACAGCAAAAAGTAACAGAAGGGGGGGGGGGTACCTTGTCCCGAGGCATTTTCTATCATGTACATATCACAATCCCTCAAAAAAGTAAAGTTTCCTTAAAGAATACTTGGATGTGCACGGGTTGGAAATGAAATTTATTGTTGGTAGATGCGCTAACTGCAGATCTATAGCGTAATAGTTTTATGTATTATATAGTTATTGGTCAAAGGCAAATACATAAAACCAAAACGCTACAGATCTGCAGCTAGTACATGTGTACAGTGTGGTATTGTTGCATGTTAAGGAGCATAAATATTTGCATGGGTAGGTACCTAATTGGACTATTTTCATTTATCATGAAACAATGGTCTGTGTGTAGGGGGGGGGGCTTTTTCTTTTACTGTAAGACTCACCTTTCAAGGTTACGTATGATCTTTTTTAACGAAAGTAATGATTTGATATTTCCAAAAAGGCTCTTTTATTCTAGAATTTTGAATTCTTTCATGATCTATCATTTTCATAAATCTAATTTAAACCAATTTCAAAACTTATCGATACTTCGAATTTTTAGAGCATCATAAAGATCCCTTGAAAACAATATCGAAGATCTCTCATGATCACACAGTATCATTTCATGGTGGTCGATTATGTAACAGTTCTCGACGTCAAAAAATATCGGTCAAAGAACTCTTGTTGATTTTTGAGGTGAGTAATTATATTCGCTTTCACACAAAAAACATAATTAAAACTCAGGAGAACAAAGATTTGTCAGAAAAAAATACTTTCAAATATTACATTGCAATGAGGCTTTAGATCGCAATACCCTCCTGTAAGGTAGCTGACTTATAGAGGTGTGCGGTCCATGAAACCTTCTACTTTCCCAGTAGAACGGTAAACAGTCACTCTGAACAAACAGTGATTGTAGGGTTGGCGAATGGAAATATGGAGAAGTGGAAAAAATATCTTATGTTCATAAGATGCCTTCTTTGACTTAGGAATTACGTTTGATTCAACAAAATTAAGTTAATATGAAATATCAACTTATTTAGATGAAACCACGTTTTTCCTAGAAAGGAAACTCTGAACTTTTAAAAAAGTGATTCTTGACATAAAAAAATCATCATGTAAAGTTGTACATACTGAAGCTATATAAGTGTTTTTCAAGATAGGGTACCTCCATTAATTCTAGGAATATATGTTTAAATATATTTCTATCTACTATTCGTAAATAGAACTTTAAAAAACCCACTATTTTCACTAGGCATTCCTCTGTTTAATTTTGACATCTCCTATTCAATGCCCTGTTAGCCACGATTCTCAAAAATATACAATAAGAAAGACGATTTCCTAAAATATTAATCTTTTCTTGTCCTTTAGTTCCTTTGAGGGTTTTTAACATATATAATTTTTAATGGACTTTTCTTAACAGGTGATGTTGAAATATACAAAAGAGATACAACCATTTTCTTTTTATCTCAAAGTTCATAATCTAATACAGAAAGTTGACGAACAAGGCTCATACTCCTAAGCTAATGATATGTCATTATTTACAGTTTGAAATGTTTGATCAATTAGTGATTGTTAACTTTGTGTCTAACAGGGATACAAATTACATGTAGAATGTATAATCACCAGATATTTCTTTCTACATGATAACTAATTACTAGAAAGACGTCACAATGAATACATTGACTTATATAATAATTCAGTTTTTCGTTCAATATACTTCAAGTGCAGATAAAGGACTTATCTTGAATTTCTGTACTTTAAGGTACTTTTTTCTTGTTTTTTTTTTGTCTCTTGTCAAAAGAATCCATATCATTTTTATTTTTGTTGAAAATAATTTTATTACCATTTTGCAAGTATGTCATAATTGTACAAAGGTAGTGTTTTAAAGAGGACAAATATGCGTTTAAGGATCATTGTTTAAGTGCATAATATTATTCGTAAATACAATGGAAATGGAGCAAAAGCAAATTTCTTTCTTCAAAGAATGACTCTTTTTTCTAACTAAATGTTTTCAGCTTTATCTTTTCCCTTCAAACAAGACTACTGATATTTTTGAAATTGTTCATACGTAGGGCAAGCTCTTGCTAATCGAATCAACTGAGATATATGCACTCCCTATTCAGGTGATGAAGGTATATTGCTGCATAAGTAAGGAAAGTTGACGATAGAAAAGTTAAAGTCATCACCTTAATCATATAGCTTGGTTGTTAGATTACCATTAACGTCCTTTTCAAGTAAAATATCCTAGAATGAGAATATGAGGTTTTTTAAAATTAATTCTTAGCCACAAATTAAACATTCGAGGGAACGATATAAAATTCGTTGTCTTGAAATTAAAATTCGTGGGAACGAAATAAAATTCGTGGCCACGAATAAAATTTTGTGGGTATGAAATACAATTCGTGGCCACGAAATACAATATACGCGGATCTGCAGACAGAGAGCTAAGAAGACATGTTATTTACAAGTAACTAAGCTTATGTCCAGTGCTTTTTCAATGTATTTCAGACTTTTATTGCTAGATGTTTCAAATAAATAGCGCGTAAATGTAGAACGTTTTTAGTTAATCACTCAATGTTTAATTATTGAAGAATCAGTGGCAGAGTAGGCCCCTATTATCGGAAACGTGACATATTAAAAACGAAAGCAATGTTCAAATATCATAATGATTGTTTTTACATGAAGCTTAACTGTTTTATTCAAATGAAAGCGTGTGCTTTTGAATAAAAGGTAATTGTTTTTTCAAAAAATGCGATGAACTAGGGAGACCAATACTGATACTATTTATAGGTTTAGTAAATGGTCAGTACAATGTTCATCAGCTCTTCATGTATTCAACCGGCACAAATTAAATTTCAACAACACCTGATCTAGGCACACAATTCAAT
The DNA here is from genome assembly GCF_032062105.1 of Saccostrea cuccullata. Taxonomy (NCBI): domain Eukaryota; kingdom Metazoa; phylum Mollusca; class Bivalvia; order Ostreida; family Ostreidae; genus Saccostrea; species Saccostrea cuccullata. Next base: position 3,484 of record NW_026935321.1, on the reverse strand, counting down.
ACCAATAACAATGGGACACTGGACCGTTTTCAATCATTTTAAACGAATATCCCGTTTGCTCATTCCAGTCAGTTGATAATAATATATAAGTCCGTTCATTTTGAATGACATGAAATAGAAAAAGGTAAAATCGCATTATATAGTACAACTTTACTTCGTGGTCACGAATTTTGATTTCGTAACTATAAATTTTACTTTGTTCCCACGAAATTTTTATTTGGTGGTCACGATTTCGTTCCCATGAATTTTATTTCTTGGCCACGAATTAATAAAAAAATTTCACACCATATCCTGTACCAGCCACCGTAGAAAAAAAAACACATATAGAATATGTTTTTCTATTCAATTGTCCTCAAAAGTGCAATGTATCAATAACTGGGTATAAAATAAATTTAAAAATAAAATGACTGAAATAAGTGCTTATATATTCTGATATTGCGAACAAAATAATTTTTGACTGTGTTTATGTATTACAGCTGAATTATGGTACCTAGAACTTCATTTTTTATCGTTTAACTTGGATAGTTGGAAGTGAATTGAAGGTTCTACCCGCTTTTTCTTCACGCAAATTAGGCTCACCTTTCTGATTCCTATCGTATCTTGCCTGATCCCACATTTTATGTTTTGGAGGTCCGTGTTTGTTCTGCCCCTAATTTGTAAAATTGTTTTCTAGACTTTTTGATCTTGAATACTGTTATTATTATAATATCCCCTTGTGTCAACAGCCATGACTCACATATGTCATCCAGAAAATAATTTAATTTCATGATTTATAGATGATAAAGTGAATTTTCTGTCAATTTTGATATGTACAATGACATTATGGATGAAGTATGTGTATATTGTCAAGAAGCATGATTGCGTTCTATAAATTAAAAAAAAATATATAATAAAACTTGAATAACTTTTTATTCTCTTCTGAAATAAAAACAATATAGAACCCAAATTATGTGTGCCGTCAAAAAGGTGAGCATTGCCAGTACCCTACTTTACAACTGTGTGTTATCTCCATATGTTTCATTTCATACAACACATACTAGTATGATTTCAAATTTGAAAATCATGGGGCAAAAATGCACATATAGCCTATAAAACTCTTATTTAAATATTTTTCAAAAATTTTGCCAGATTGCTATTGATTTGTTTATTTTCTAGGAATTTATTTTTTATACAAATTTCAAAGTTATTTGATTAATGGCAGTCCTTTATGAAGAGTTGGTACATGTATTTCTTAAAAGAAAATTTTGCTTACACTTGTCATATAATTCTACATTTCCAATAATGTTATACTAATAATAAAATAAAAATATATCTACGTTCATCCTAGATGCAATGAATATGAACAATTATTTTTCAGTGGAGCGGAAAAAAATAACGAAATTCAATATTTGAGTAATGCTGAACACTATTATATTTCATGATTTCATTTTAGATTCTCCACATACAAACAAACAATACAAATGTTTTAATGTTTTAATTCCGTGCTCTTAGTTCAATTACATTTAAGAAGATTTAACTAAATGTGTTCAAAGAGAGCTTATACGCACCAACTTTTGCACTTCACTCGTTCGTACATAAAAAATAAAATTTTTGCTTTTTTACACGGTATAAGAGAGAAACAATCGTATATAATGCATTTATTCTAAACCTGTATTTCTTTTCAAATATGATTGCATTTCAAACAGAAATTTTCAATGTGACAATGCAGAAAAATTTCTGCAGTTTGGTTTTTAATAAATACGTATTTTTTAAATTATAAATACATTTTAATAGTGTAACACAATGAGGATATATGTTTTAAGTTTAATATTAATTAGTACAATGCATTTATCCATGTTCAGATTTTGTATTATAAATTATAATTGATAAAACTAGAGGTACTGTGAGCGATGAGCTCACTAAATGATACCCCCCGCCTCCCATATGGTTAAAACTGGCGAAAAAGTCCATGTTTTCCTGTGGCTGGAAAACTCAAAATATGTGTCGGATCAAAAAATAAAATAGGAGGTGCACAATGGCAATATGTAATAAAGATTCTGTGAAAGTTGCACCAAATTTCATGCAGTGGTATGAGAGGAGTTGCGGATAAGAGATGGGTACCCCAAAGCGTAACAGACGGACGGACGGACAGACGGAAGGACGGACGGACAGACGGACGGACGGACAGACGTACAGACGGACGGAATTAACGATTACTATATACCCTCCCGCTTTTCAAGCGGGGGGTATAATAAGGGAATTCCTAAAAGATCCACTCCGTTAGAACCTAATTTCTCAATTGTTGTCCCAAAGTACAATCTATCTGTATCAAGGTCAGTAAATATGGCGGATAACCGAAATATGGATTGTTCTGTATATTTTTGGGTTGATAAATGTCTTGGATAACTATATTTTTGAAGTCAGGTAAGAATTATTAATAAAATAGCCATTTACTGACAATTTGAGCCGAAATCCGAGCGGGAGCAATTAAAGTCAAACTTGTCTTAGCGGCCACCCGAAATCAACGGCCACTTGCAGTCAGCGGCCACTTTCAGTTCCCCCGATAATTTTTACTATATATTTTAAACTGAATAAATGGCCACCTGTGTAACGCGGCCAGTGGCCACTCAAATCCTCCCCCAACAGCCTTATAGACACCGTAATAGGCGGTCATTTCGTCACTTGTTGCGATTTTATCACATCTTTAAAACGTGTTGGCTTGGGTAATCATATCCTCGTTCGGCAATTTAACCTATCAATGCGATTAAAGAAACTGCTTTTAGATACGTTGAACTCTGTTGTGTTTATGAAAAAAAATATTTGTCCTGTTAGATCAATTTGTAATTATTTTTCTAGGTCGCCGATTGAAATATTAAAGAATTTTATTACTGTACAATTGATACTTTCCTCTAGCTAAAGAAATTCACACCTTTCAGATTTTGATTCCATGTAGAAGCCATATAATTGCTACTCTTGTAAAAACAAAGTGCTTCATATGGCAGGATTATCTCGTGAATTTCACTATCAAGAGAGGATCGATAGGGATTAGTCACGCTCTACTGCATTTGACACGTGTTATGGAATGATTTTCAACTGCGTAAATACATATCTCTGGTCAACTGGTTAATTTTATTTGTTTGTCTGTGTATGTTATATAGAAATTCTGACAGCTTTATAAACAATAAAATTAATCAGACTTAATAAACTCAGCAAGTAAGTAAATTACCGATTGACTAAGTTGGGGGGTTGCACTGCTGACTATCTTTTTAACATATGTAAGTGAAAATTTTATTGACATATGTTTACTTAAATTCCTATGATTAATTCTATTAACCATTAAACTGTATTTTTGTGTATATTTTTCTTTATAAAAAGGAGAATAGTCAGGCACGGTATGTAATTCTTCAAATGAAAATTAAAAGAATTTTTTTTAATAATTCAATGTAACAAAAGCACACTTATGAATGCAAGATGTTTAACTGATATGTAGGAACAGAAACATGCA
>NW_026935320.1:0-6440 GCF_032062105.1 Saccostrea cuccullata | reverse complement strand
TTCTGGCGATGTTTCCGTTTGTGGAATTGAAGGACTTGTTACTGGCGATGTCTCTGTTTGTTGAATAGTGGGACTTGTTTCTGGTGATGTCTCTGTTTGTTGAATAGTGGGACTTGTTTCTGGTGATGTCTCTGTTTGTTGACTTGTGGGACTTGTTTCTGGTGATGTCTCTGTTTGTTGAATTGTGGGACTTGTTTCTGGTGATGTCTCTGTTTGATGACTTGTGGGACTTGTTTCTGGCGATGTTTCTGTTTGTTGACTTGTGGGACTTGTTTCTGGTGATGTCTCTGTTTGTTGAATAGTGGGACTTGCTTCTGGTGATGTCTCTGTTTGTTGACTTGTGGGACTTGTTTCTGGCGATGTTTCTGTTTGTTGACTTGTGGGACTTGTTTCTGGTGATGTCTCTGTTTGTTGAATCGTGGGACTTGTTTCTGGTGATGTCTCTGTTTGTTGAATTGTGGGACTTGTTTCTGGGGAAGATTGCTGTAAAGTTGTAGAAACAATGTCTGTTGAATGATACGATTTTTCGGAAGAAGTCTTTTTTATTTCTAAAATTAAAAAAAATGAAACTAATTTAAACAATAGATTATGTTGTTTAATATGGTAAAAGGTTATATAGCTCTTAAAGGTACCGCTTTTTAAATAATTTGTTTGCACCCTCTACAATTTACTTTTAACTACTAAGGGGGGGGGGGGGGTTGTGTGTTTCTATCCCAATAATGTAAGTCATTTTTTAGAAGTATTCTTTGAAATACACAAACAAATCTACGAAAAATCAAATACATGGACAGTAAACAGTAAGTGCCTTTAAATCGTGTATTAATAATTCAGGTATGGTGTTAATGTTAAATGCAAAAATTCAATTTTAGTTGTAACATGTCATTTGATTGGGTAAAAGATTTGATCCATTTTTTATAACAAAACTTGCCTACGTCACAATGAGTTTCGTTAAAAACGTATTACTCCGCTTGACGTTTTCTTTAAAATATGCTAAATATGAAGTCTTTTTCCCGAGGAAAAATTGTCTCATTGTCTACACTGAATGAAGTATATTTCAACTTATGCTATACGATATAACATAAATTGAGGTAGTTTACGCATTTTTATAAACCGCTTCGCATGTAAACGATGTTCTCATATAAAACAAGTTCCCCTATTTTCATCATGTTAAATCAACTCTCGAGTATATTGTTTTCCTAGATGGAAGAGAGTATTTTCCTACCCCAGAATGCTCTCTAATGTCATAGACTCTAACACAAACCCCATCAGCAAGACCCCCCCCTACCCACCCCCACACCCTCACCCTTACTCACATAAACAAACAAGCAAACAAAATAATATTTCCAGTTTAGACAGATATGTTTCCTTCATATTATCCCTTTTTGCTGCTCTTTCCAGTCAATACAAAGAAGTAAACACCTTCGAAGTACAATATTCAACTTTACCTTTTTTGAGTTCGGTGAATATATTACCTCTCAGGGTAATTCAGAGTAATGACTTCATAAATAATAGTCTAAAAGAATACATATATAAATATTTTTTTCAAAAATCACAAATATATCCTTGTTTTTTTTTACAGGTGGCATTTGGAGATTTTGTTTTGGGAAACCTCTCTACACTGCACACTAAAGAGTTCTGATTCTATGGTTTTTTTCTGCAGTTAGAGTGATCTGTCCTTGGATCTAAATTCTCAAATAGAAATTTACAGTGTATTACTCAATTTGTAATCCATTCAAGCATTCTTGACATTTCAAAAGGCCAAGATAAAATAATTGTTGTTTTCATGTACCAGGTATTACCTGTATTGAAGTGAACGACAGTGAATTCTATTCCCTGATACTGTGTTGTATTTGAAAATTTTTCCTGGGGTAAATGCTAGGTACTTTATAGTGGAAATTAAATAGCTAAGCTCAATATTAACACCTTAATACAATATTTTTCTCAATTTCTCAATAATCAAAACAATTTTTTACTCTGGTATAGAGAGGGCCTTTAAAAACAAATTAAACAAAAATATCTTTTTTAAGTGTTAGGAAGAATGCCCTGACCAATACTTATTTCTCAATTAGAAACAGGCTGCATTCCTAACTATATTTATGTTAAGCTTCAAAATAATTTTGCCTTGTTAATATTTTGTAAAGTGTTCTATCCATAACTCATAATAGTACCTTGACAAGTTTCTTTGTAATCAACACAACAATCTCGATTTTGCAAGCAAAAATTATCACAATAACACAGTCCTGAAGAGTTTTTGAACATCAATGGACCTGTTGTGGAACATGAGCCTTTTTTTCCTGGACAGCACATCCCTGCAGCTGCACATGGTGACGCTAAAAATATGAAATATTACTTATTTATTCCGCTTTAATTTGTATATATGCGTGTATCGAAAACACCATGAACAACTCTGAAAGCATAAATAGACAATTTGAAAGACTTACTTGTTATTGATGTCGATATTCTCGCAGAAAATCCTGTCAAAATTGTAATTTAACAATTAAAAACGCACAATCCTATGGAATGCCAATGAATTTTTATTGTTAACGAAGTAATTATAATTGTATAAAAATTAGGAAATATATACAAAAACAAATAATTTTAAAAACAACTTTTGTTAATAAAAACGAAACTCGTTAATTTACTTACCTTGTCATTTGTCATTTGCATTTTTTTTTTCGGACAAGTACATGAAGATTATAATCAAAGATGCTTAGACATAGTATTGGTGTGAATATTTTCTCAAATTTTCTGTTTAATTTCATGATAACATGTACGTATATGTTTCTAAAGCATTTTTTGTGGAAGTTACTGTAAACGTATTACATTTGGCTGTGCATTCTTTTTAGCGCTTTTAGCGGAAAGACACAAAAAATGGGTAGCAACTATTCCTTCGCCATACGCTCGGCACTTTGAAGTGAAAGTTGCGGGTCCTTCGGATGAGACCTTAAAAACCGAGGCCCCGTGGCAGGCGTTGGCACGATAAAGATCTCTCACTGCTCAATGGCCCTGAGTGCCGAGAAAAGGTCAAAATTTGAAGCCCTTCACCGGCATTCGGTGACGTCTCTATATGAGTGAAAAATTTTCGAGAGGGACGTTAAACAATAGGCAATCAATCAATCAATCAAAACTAAATTTCCATCAAATATGGTACACGCTAAATATAATACATTTACAGTATTGAAACTTCGAACTTCTAGACGCGTTTGATTGACACATCCTAACATTTTTACCAATTCAAATTTTATCTTTAACAAAAGTATAGCAATTTTGTTGTGTATTAGTGAAAAATATTAAAACTATAATACAGAAAATTCGGAGTAGAAATGTGCGAAAGCAAATCCATTCCCTAGTAATGTCAGCCCGTGCTCAATGTTCTGTACGTAGGTTAACAAATTAAATAAACCCCTTAAAGGTACACGGTTTTTGTAAAGAGGACACGGGCTCTGTTGTTGTTAATGTTTGCGTTTCATCGGCGTAAACTCTGCATACACCACTGAGCTCGGACTGTATACAGGCCTTCAAATCGACATTTAGATAAATCGAAAACGTATTGTCAATTTACAATAATTATTGTAATTTCCATTCTTGTGTCCATACGATATATCTTGGTGAGCTTGAGATAAAAGATACCACAGAGTCTGACACAGCTTTAATGGTATTCTAAAAATAAAGCTCTATAATAAATGTAATGACTTTGATTTTTCTATAGACAACTTCCCTTACTTATGCAGCAATATACCTTCATCACCTGTATACGGAGTTTTTGTATCTCAGTTGATTCGATACACAAGAGCATGCTCTACGAATGAACAATTTCTAGAACGAGGTAAATTATTGACAAAGAAGTTGATGAAACAAGAATACCAGGAGTCCCTTTTAAAGTCATCATTTCGTAAGTACTTTGGTCGATACCATGACCTTGTCAGCAAATACAATTTATCATTGAGTCAATTGCTGTTTGACTTTTTTCATACTAATTGTTAGTCCATTATTATTACATTGGATTGATTTTTCCGTTATTTTCCGATCATGACAGGGAGCACATGGCGGGTGTGACCGGCCGCGGTCGGCAGGGGATGCTTACTCCTCCATGGCATCTGCTCACAACTCTGACGTTTTCGAGGTTCGTGTTTGCTCTGCTCTATTTTGCATTCTTTTATGAACTTTTGATCTTTAATACTGTTCGTTATCTCCATATGTTTCATCAAACTTCCAGTCCCTCTTTTTTATAAAAATTCGAAATTTTAATGTTAAAGAACAGATTACAATTTATGAATTAATCGTAACCGAACGGAAAAATATGGTAAAAGCGGTGAATTCAAATTCTTTATCGATAACTTTCCTGACTAGTACTTATAATGCATCATACAGTACCATTATCATATGCATCAAAAGTTTGTCTCCCGGTTAATTCGATATGCAAAATAGTACAATATATTCGGACAATGTCTAAATCGCGGCAAACTATATTGACAAACAAATTGATAAAACAAGGATATCAATAGCGTTGTTTGAAGTCAACAGTTTGGAATTTTTTTGGTCGACACAACGATCTAGTCAGAAAATAAAATCTATCAATTTGTCGAATGCTGCTTCAAGTTTTTTTCAAACTAATTGATAGTTCATTATTTACTTACAGGCTGAATTGTCTACGGTTTTTTTCCATTTGCCCTATTACTCAGTAAGCACACGGCGGCTTTGACCTTGTTAGCAGGGGGTGCTTACATGTACTTATCAATGACATCAGATATGATCACGCCTGATAATTTTAAAGGTTCGTGTTTGTTCTACTCCCAATTTGAATTAGTTAAACAATGTAAGTCGATCGTGTGGCGCAGTGGTTAGAGCGCCTGCTCTAGAGTCGCGAGATAAGGAGCTGATCCTTACGTCGCGGGTTTGAATCCTACTGTAGGACTCGGAGGACTCGGAGACTTCGGATGAGACCGCATAAACCGAGGTCCCATGTCCCAGTGGGTGCTGTCATAAAAAAGATCCTTCTCTGATCTGAGTGCCGAGGATAGGTCAACATTTGCAACTAGTGGCGTTTCCATATGAGTGAGAAATTCTCGAGAGGGACGTTAAACAACAAACAAACTTAGTGAAGTATTTAGCTTGATTCGCTATCTCCATATTTTTGGTACCAACTTTATATTTTTGTGGCAGACGTATTTATCAGTAATCAACTTACTCGTATATCTGATTATATTAAGACTTCTTTAAAAAGCACTAAACATCCAAAATTGAAATACGCTGTCATATTTAAGAAAATTAAATTATATTCACATAAACCAATCCAATGAAGTAGAGAATACTGTACGTTATGCTGGAAATAAAGACATTTGACAATTACTGTTATAAGGTCTCCTCCATAAAGTGAATATACTACTAGTAAAGATTTTGTCAAAATTTCTGTATGACTAGTGAGAGCAATTTTGGGATACGGAAGAATATGCTATCGGTCATTGTTTGAAGAAATATTGAAAACTGTTCTAGAAATGCTATCTGAAAGAATATATTAACAATACTTTAAGGCAATAAAATATGAAATTAATCATGATTGACTTTTTCCTGAGTATGCGTTTAATTTTACGAAATAACCATGGATAGTTTCATGAATGAAAATCGGATTATTTTGAAATCCTTATTTTCCTTCAAACTCTAATTACATATTTGTGTGAAGTAATAAAATTTTTAGAAGTCAAAATAAATCACTTGCGATCGCATATGAGTTTATCGAAAGTTAAGTGTATATACACTTTTATTTTTAACCAATCAAAATACAGATTAATTGCTTATTTGAAATTTAAAAAAAAAAAACTCAAAATTTTTTTATAGTAAATATCTCTATTCCTTCTTTCACTATCGATATGGTTTGCATTTCTTGACAAAAATATGTTGAAAAATGCCCCAGTCTTTTTAATGATATGTATATAACAATTTAGCCAAAAAAACTTCCCTAAAGGATGTTTTTAATTTTTTCATATACTATGTTCGTACATGCATACTATATATCATGGAAACTTAACAAAATATACTCAGAACATATACATTGTATTTCATTGCCCTTTGTAAAGTTTAAAAAGTTAAAAACAAGTTTTGAAAAACTCAACCGTGTTAAAAAATGTAAAGTTCATTTTAAATCAAATGAATATTTTAAATAAATAAGTCCTATTTTTTTTCAAATTTAAATAATGATTTGATTTTTTATTGCATGATTTGAATAGTGAACATTTTCATCCATTCATAAAAAATCTAAACAATTAGGAAAATGCCAACAAGCTATTGTTAAAGAGAAAAAGATTTATGAATTTAAAACATCTTTCTTCCACCCACCCCTTATGGTACAAAAATGCTGATAAGAGAACCTTCCCTATAATTCTTACAGTATAAAGTGCTTTTAAATGTGATAGATCTCATTATATCCTTTACAATGTACTCCA